>NW_008594071.1:0-18628 GCF_000691845.1 Merops nubicus | reverse complement strand
CGGGACCCTCCCGCGGGGCCGGTCCACTCGGGGCCCCGCAGCTCCCGGGCGGCGAGCGACAGACCCGGCCTCAAAGTCCAGCGGCTCTTAACGAGCGCACCTCAAACAGAGGTTGCTAGGGTGAGTAATTGTTTAACGTAAAAATGCCCTTACAGTCTGAAGGGGAAGAGGCCTTGTGGGTTTTTCTTCTATTTTTTCGACTCTTTCTTTATTATTTTTAGCTGCCCAGGTTCCACACTGCATTTGAGGGTATAAATTAGAATTCCTGTGCTTTATTCCGGCTACTTGTAGGCTGGTTTCAGACATTCAGTAGCTGTTAAAAGGTGAAGCTAATTGTTTAAGCACTTAATAAAGGTTGAATTGGTATATTAGATAACTTTAGACTGTGTCTTTTGTTCATACTAGTAACTTCTATTTTATTTTCCTCATTTGCTCTGGAGTTAATTCTTAACTGTCTGATAGACTATTTGGCTTTAGAGTACATAGGTTATGTCTGGATTAAAATGTTTTAAATACATGCATGAGCATTTTGCAAGATTCCCCCCCTCGAATTGATAAGCTATTGTTGGGGATGTAAAGCAAATAATTTATTCTGGCAGAAGCTGTGTAACAGCATGACATTTGGTGTGGTTTTCTATATCTTACAGGCATAGTATATTTGAATGCAACCTTAGTCTTTAGAAATGAAATGTGGACAATTTGTCTCGTTGTCCAGACAAGTTCTTTGGTGTTAAAATGGGCTGACAGCTACTCTAAAAGCTGTTGATGTAGGTAGCAGATAGAGTTAATTCATTTCTTGTGCCTTGAGATGTGCCTAGAACTGACTCCTAGGCCAAAACTAAGGAAGGGTTCTGCTGCTCAGATAACTGCCCTTATCTCTCTTGGGTTTTTTACTTCTTTAAAACTTGCACTGCTGGATAAAATATCACCTCCAACCATTTAGCCTGAAAGCTGATTTTGTGCCAAATCATTGCCTTGTTTAGTCTCTGAACATCTTAAAAAAGTTCTGAGTTTCTCTTTTTCAGACCTGACTACTGTAAATTTCATGAGTCATAAGGGAGCTTTGAGGCAGAGTTGAATCCCATAGTGTCCCAAACTGGATCTCATATCCTTACAAAATTTGACTTCAGGGAGCTAACCAGTGTTTGAAAATCTGGTACAGTTTTTACAGGATTGAAATCATTTTCACAAAAAATCAAAAACTTATTTTGTACATTTAAATGCAGCATTAACAACCAGTCTTGAGGTTAAAGCATGTGAGGGTGGGTGAGTTCAGTAATTAGCATTTTGTTCTTAGATTGGATGGTGACTTGGAAAGGACCAGAAGGGATTGGTTTGGGTGATTTTTTTTTTTTTCTTTTTTTGTTGTTGTTACCCAGATTGCCTTCTGGAGCCAGAAGCTGGGAGATGAGCAGGACCCATCTGGATATCTAGAGAATCTTGGGTGGGACTGGGGATTAGCAGCCCTTACACCTCTGTTGTAAGAGGCTGCAAATGGAGATCTGAAATGTTTAGGTTGATAATAGTTCATAGTTTAGAGAGCCAGAAAATTGAGAAGACATGTGCATATTTTTGTCTCTAACTTCAGAATTTGTGTGATCTTTTAAATGGCTTCCAGTGTACTTCAGGTGACTTGTATTCCTTGGAAAACACATTCCACTAAAAGAGGAGCAAGAGTTAGACCCAGGCCAAGTATTAAAACCAAAGTTTGCAGGTTGGGTCTGTCACAGAGGCCACATGTCTGAAAGGCCTGAAAATAGCTGTGCAGGGTTTGATCTGGGCTGTATATCACTTTAGTGGTGTTAGAGTTGATTAAGATGTTTTAAATTAGTAGTTGAAGTATATAGTGTTACAGCACGTAACTCAGACCCAGAAGTCCAAAGCCTTTTCATTGTTTAGGACTTTACCATTATTTTATTTTGGGGAAATGGAGACCAGTTTGCTTGACATATGTTTTAAAATCTTTTCTGTTGTTGTTGTTTTGCTGCTTTGTAGCAAAGCTAAAATGGAGGGAGGGAGAAAGTCAGGTTGGCATGGATACGTGACATAATATCAAAGACAGCATTCTGGTTTGGTGTCTTTAAATCTGAAATTATTTACATAATGTGCAGTGGTAACAAAACTGTCTTTTTATCTAAGTTTTGGGCTATATTCTTCAGCAAAAGAATGCTTACAAAAATGCTTGATGTTTTTTGTTAGCCCTTCTTGGAATGGCAGCAGTTTACATTTTTGCTTAATATGAAGAAAGTAATGGAGATACTACTGTTGTTGAATTTTATCAATTTTTTTTTTTTTTTTTTAGTTTTATATAGCAGGCTGATTATTGCTCAGGGACAGTGGACAGCTTGACTAAACATAGACAACCTTATCTGCAAGATTCTGCATTCCCAGAACAGTTCTTCTACTGGTGAAATGCTCAGGGAACAGCTTGTAATATTCACAACTTTTTTATAAGTATTTTCTTCTGGAGATTTTTAAGATGTGGCGAACAGGTCCTTATATAGTATTGCCAAAGCTGAGTTGCAGAGCTTGATAAAGTCACTTTCTCTCATGTTAACTAAAAAACCTCCTACCTTGTAAGATTATGGAGCTGTTTCATCATGATAACATTTTGGGCTTTACTAGCATATGTTACAAAAAATAAACTAAGCTATCACAGTGCAGCCTCTGTTTTTTTTTTTCTGTTTTTTTGTTTTGTTTTTTTTTCCCATTTAATTTCCTTACTAAGTTAAAACTGGGGGTGGGGGGACAGCACTGGTGCTTGGAAGTTTCACAAAGCCTAAAACTAGTGCTAAGTATTCAGTGGCATTTAATGTAAAAATTCTAGAAGTTCAGAATTCCTTTTGTTCCAGTCTCAAACAATGCAGCTTTGTCCCCAGTGTACAGAAACAAAATAAGTGAAACTAGTCAAACTTTCATTGTCCAAACTGTCCGACAGACAAATAAACAATTGCTGCTGTTCTACTTTGCCTTTTGCTGGATCGTTAGCAACCACTAATTTTTTAAGACCGTTAAAATTGGGGTTAGGATGAGAGAGCTGCAGCTGGGAGATTGCTCACGTGGGCACAGCCCTGCTGGGAAAGGGATCCCTTTCAACTGGAGACACTGGTTCTGGGACTGTAGGAATTGCTGTACTCGTCTGTAGCACAAGTCATCTAGTAAAAGCTTTGTAGTAAGCAATTAAGAGTATTAGGACTACGTATGTTTTTTTTGGAGCTTGGTGAAACTGTATTAAGATATTCAAGCAGTTGTGTTTTAAAGGTTAAAAATGTCAGGTTCTGTGTAGTGTTGAAACTTTAACCTTGGCTTGAGAGGGACCTGCTGGGTCGTTGGCAGGGCATTTGTGTGGTAGTGGCACTGTCATTCTCTCTAGCCTTGGTTTTGCTTTTAGTCTCAGCTTCATAGAAAGGCCTTTCCTTGGTGTATTGCAAGAGTGGACTAAAAATTGCCTTGAGTAATTTTTTTTGCCCTAGTTCTCTGCTAAGTGAAAAGCCCTACACTTTGACTTTCCGTGCCTCTCTTCAGTATAGCTGCTTATCTCTAACCCAAGTTTTAGTCTAGTGGCACTGTCATTCTCTCTAGCCTTGGTTTTGCTTTTAGTCTCAGCTTCATAGAAAGGCCTTTTCTTGGTGTATTGCAAGAGTGGACTAAAAATTGCTTTGAGTAATTTTTTTTTTGCCCTAGTTCTCTGCTAAGTGAAAAGCCCTACACTTTGACTTTCCGTTAGCTGCTTATCTCTAACCCAGGTTTTAGTCTTAAAACTTGAAGAGATGGTGTGATCTAGACATGGCATGATCAAAAGTACAGGCAGGTGAAATTGTGACATAACTGACATTTTTTTCTTTGTACATTAAGACATTTTTATTGGACCATGTTGAACAAAGTTGTTGTACTACATGGAAGAGTGCTTATGCCTCTTTCCTGAGTTGACAGGGTAAAATTGCAATATAAAGTGTTTTGGAGCTTCTAGTTTGATAGGGTAGCTGCTGTTAATTCCTGTTCTGTGGAGAAATTTAACTTCAGTGGCTGCGTGGGAGTTCCTAACACCAAAAGTACTGATGAACTAAATTTTCATCCACAGGCTTCATCTTTCTGCTTTCACCTGTTTCTAGTTAGAAAACAATACTGTAAGATCAGATTAACAATGCTTAGATAGGATGATTTCTTAGTATTTTAGCCTGATCAAAATTAAGGGTTTATCCTACCTAATTAATATATATGTGTAGTCCCCTTTTTTGAGATGAAAGGCTTAATCTTTCTGAAAAGTAAAGTTAACTGGTTTTATTCAGTTTTCTTGACCCATTCAAGGTTCTAGGAGGCAAGATTAGTGGGAGGTGATGTCCTCTGAAGGAACTGCCATGTTAATTAAATCTGCTCAATGTCTTAATATTCTATACCCTATAACTACAATCTAGGCCATTCTGCCAGTTCATCTGATCACCTCAAATGCCTTTTTTTAAAAACAAGTGGATTCTAGTTCTGACAAAGGAAGTGGTGTTTAGTGGGATTGTGTGTGTGATCGGTGGCAGTTCCACCCATTACTCTTGTGTTCTTTTGGGTAATCTTTGATGCTTAAAAGTACATCTCCCTCTTACCACAGTACCTTATGTCCACCAGTGCAGCAGTGCCACCATCTCAGTGTTAGTGCACTATTCTTCTCCCCACTGTTGGACAGAGTAAAGTTAGGAAGAATAAGAATGAAGTGCCAGAGGCCTCGCTTATTACAAGAATTACCTGTTCTGCCAAATGTGCTAAGTTATGTGTGACCAACCAGCTGGAGGTGGCTGAGCTGTACGTGTAGAGAAGGACAAGGAAGTGGGTGCAGTTTTGGACTCTGAGTGAGTGTATCTGAAATGCCAATAAATATTTTGGTCCTATCTGTTTTAGAGTAGGTGTTTCGCTTGGTTAGTTTTTGATGTTCTGTTACCAGTGGGTGTCACAGGGAGTGTGGAGAGAAGTCAAATTAACTTCTACTTGAGGTGTATTTAAGAATATTTAAGTGACAGCTCGAGTTATGTGAACTCTTTTTTTTGTCTTAGTACTTGGGCAAATGAGCTTCCTTCTTAAGGAAGCAAAGCATGTTATCTTTCCTTTTCATCTTAAAACAGAGTATTTGGCTTTTTTAAGTTTTTACACTGTCTGGAATAGCTTTTTGAAATTAATTTTGCTTGTCCTACACGTAAAGGAGTCTGACCTGATGTTAGTGTCCTATTTAATATGTAGTTAACATGCTATAATAGTGGAATATTTGTTCTTTACTCTGTGCAAAACAATTTTTCCACTGAATGGATTACTACCTAATATTATGGCAAGCAAGAAATAAAAGCTTTCCTTATAAGCTTTTTATCACTAACTTGTTACGAGATAAACTAAATGAGTTTTAATTGTGCTGCCCTCCTGAAGTGTGCTGCACTGACAAAGGAGCAAGCATTAGCATAATACAGGATCACCATTTCTGTCTCTTGGTATTTCTTGTAATGCTTAAATGTAGTGCAACAAAGACTAGAAGAGACATCTTTTTTTCTTAAGTTTACAGGTATGGTAGCATTTTGTGTGGTAAGCTAATTTTGCTCTTCCTGCTTCTAATTGTTTTGAGTATACTGAAAATATCTTAATAAAAAAGGAAGGAAAAATTTGCAAATGAACAAAAGGTCAAGTCTAGAAAGTGAAACCGTATGTATACAAGAGACTGTCACATACACCCTTAAGTCTAGGAAAGGGAATTTAAATGTGAGTGTGTGTGTACACAAAATAAATTAAAATTAATTGTAACTTGTATTTATGCTTCTAATTTTTTAGAGATGGTGGAGCCAGGACAAGATCTGTTGCTTGCTGCTTTGAGTGAGAGTGGAATCAGTCCAAATGATCTGTTTGATATTGACTCTTCGGATGTGGTTCTTGCAAACCCAGCACCAGCTCCAGCTGTTCAGCAGGTTAAAACAGGACTCTTTTCTGCTAGAGGACATAAGAGCTTTTACTTGATGTGTTGGGGAGGGGACATGGTGTCCATGGCAAATGACTAAGGAACGTGGACTTTTCACCAATTTCTTGCTCTGTAGTACTGAGATTGGGTTTTTGTGTAAAAGTTTAAAATGAGTCAGCAAGTACTTTTCCAATTTGCAGTACACTGTGGAGGTCAGTATAAACATAAATATACTTCTGGACATTGAATGGGGACATGCTGTCATGTATCCATGGAAATCTCTTAATACCACTGGAGTCTAGCTGCACTCCTATAAAATGTGTAAGAAGTGTGATATAATCAGATGTTTAAGCTCCATGACAGCACTCAATCTGCAAAAACATAACCTCTTCAGACATAGACTGCACACAGCAATATGTTGAACAGTGACATCACAAAACTAACTATATTTTCACCACAGCTAACTACCATGGTGTAGTATGTTTAACTTTTTTGAATATGAAAATAACGATGATCAAGTGGTTGATTTCAGTGAAACCTTTGTTAATGAGCAGAGTTTAGGATTTCCCCATTAACTTCATTTTGTGGGTGGATATTTAGTCTTAAGGGTTTTTTTGCTGTTGATGTCTTTCCTGATGCTTGCTTTCTTTCCTCTGCAGTCAGTGCCACTTAGTGCATTAGAACTAGGCTTGGAGACTGAGGCCACAGCTGCTGTGAAACAAGAGCCAGAGACTGTATCAACTCCAGCCTTATTAAATGTTCGGGTAAGAACTGGTGCTTCAGGATTTTGTGTTTGTGTGGTGGGTTAATCTTGGCTGGACACCAGGTGCCCACTAAGCTGCTCTGTCGCTCCCCCTCCTCAGCTGGGTGGGGGGAGGAAAAAATAGGATGAAAGGGTCGTGGGTCAAGAAAAGGACAGGGAGATCAGCAATTACTGTCATGGACAAAACACAATCAACTTGAAGTTAATTTATTATCAGTTAACAATGGAGTAGGATATTGAGAAATAAGGACAAATTTAAAATCTCTTTCCCACTACTCCTCTACTTCCTGGGCTCAGCTTCACTCCTGAAATCATCACACCTTGTCTTTGTTGCTCCTTCCTCTTCATGTTCTTTCACTGTTTCAGCAGCTCCTTCATTAACTTTCCAACCTGAGTCCTTCCAATGCATTGCCTTTCTCCACAAACTGCTGCAGCATGTGTCCTTTCCACTGAGCATAGTCCTTCAGGAACAGATTGCTCCAGCATGGATCCCCTGCGTGGCCACAGGTCCTGCCAGAAAACCTGCTCCTGCGTGAGCCCCCTCTGCGGGGTCACAGGCTCCCAACTGGGCACATCCACCTGCTCTGGCATGGGGTCCTCCACGAGCTGCAGGTGGATATCTGCTCCTGCGTGGATCTCAATGGGCTTTAGGCACACAACCTGCTTCACCACAGGCTGCATGCAAATTCTGAGCATAGGGAACTCGTGTAAGTCATCTCATACAGCCAAACGGTCTACCACATTTTCTAGCTGCAGGTAATTCTGAGAACCATAGTGTGGTGGTTGCACCTGAAATGAGACTCTAAAAAGCAGATCTGCTGGAAGGTGGATGTGGTGTAATGTGTCTGGAAGGCTGCACGTACACCTTAATCCAAGCTATTTTCTCTCACAGTTGTGCAGCTAGTTTATATATTAGGAATTCTCTTCAGCTCAGGGTCACTGTACCTGTAGTAGTCATGTTTTGTGCTTAGGTGATGAATCCTTCATCCTGTGCTTTTTTCCTTCTCCCTTACATAAAAATAAGATGTAAAAATACTATTCAAAAACCTACAACAATATTTGTAGACATTTCTTGCTCAGTCTGTTGCACCACAAGGTGATGGCTCTGGCAGCTTCAGCATGTTCTGTGAAGACATTTCTTACCGTGAGAGCTTTTTAAACACTGGTGACTCCTGTGCTCTAGGTGAAGGGCTGATAAAGTCGCCTTTTCCCCCTCACTGTCTTCTGAAAATTTCCCTGGTTCTTTGTTGCTAGCAACCACCATCCACCACAACCTTTGTGCTGAATCAAATAAATCAGCTTCCAACCTTGGGGACGACCATAGTGATGACAAAAACCACCCCTGTGACGACGACAAGGCAGACGATCACCGTGGCGAAAATCATTCAGACCAGCACGAGCACTCGGCCCTCGGCTGCAGCCCCGGCCGTGCGCAACGCCCTCACCACTGCACCTTCCAAGGACCAGATCCAGCTGAAGGATCTGCTGAAGAACAATAGTCTTAATGAACTCATGAAATTGAAGCCACCTCCTAATATTGCCCAACCGGTAGCAACAGCAGCAAGTGAGTTCTTTCCTCGTCATTATTTTAGATGAATAGTGAACTATAACGTGAGGATCGTTGCACATCTTCTATCTTCATTGATCAGGAGATTATCACCATAAAACTAAATGATCCAGAAAACCTGATAAATTGTCTTCTGACTTTATTGGTGTTAGAATTCGAGGTGAAGTAGGACAAAACAACAGGCTTTAAAAATATAAGCTCTTGTTTTACTGCAAGGATTGAGGAAAATAACATTTTGGACTATAGCTAGCAAATTGGTGAAGTTAATGAACATTACTGCAGTGGGTTTAGCTGTCTTACTTGGGTCTATGTCAGTTTGTTCTACTGTGTACTTGCTGTGGAACTATGACAAATGAGCACTTTATTTGTGGCATCTTCCAAACTAGATTTGTAGCACATACTGCTCCTGCGATGGAGTGTTTCTGTAAAGCACCTCCTGAGAAAGAACATTTCTGTCCCTGTGTTTCATGGATAGTGTCAGATCTATTGTTTAAAGAGTTAAGTCCTAAAAACTTCCTGTTTAACTCCGTGTTACTTCTTAAACATGGTGTTAAAATGCCACAAGTATTTTGTTACCACACTCCCAAAGTTAATTTTTGAGGCTCAGAATCTTTCCCTGTATGTTATTTCTAATATGTGGAAAGCTTATATGGACAGCTTAATGTAAGGGAAAAGCTGCATGTGTGTATTTTTTATGATTTGATTCTTTGAAATTATTCTGCTTTTCAGCATGAGGTTAAGATCAGACTAATTGAGTCTGAAGATACCTTTTGCTGCTTTTTGTGAAAGACACACAGGCTTTTTCTGGGTTACTGTATTTTCGTTGTCTCTGAAGTAAGACTTACTGATTTTGTAGGCAGGGTTGGAAATGACCTATATTTTCATTTGCAGATAGAGTGCACAATAAATGAAACTGTCTTGTTAGGACTGAAACAAAGAAGCATGTGCCTCCTTGTTTCATTGCATTCAGTTATGGAGTGGTTGACAAAATAGTTGAAGCAGGGGGGTAAAGGAGTGAGGAAGAAGGGAAAGAAGGTTTTATAGGACTGACTTATCCCTTTGTGCAAAATGAAAACTCAAAAAGCACCTAAGTAATAAATAGGTAATATCAACACACAGTAGCTGTTGATGTGGCACAGCTGCAGCAATAGTTGAATCTGGAGCTTCTGTATTAACTGAAAAGCAGACGGGCAACTTCTTCAGCTGCTTTCAGTGTTTACATCTATCCTGGTGTGAATTTTAATTCTGTAGTAAATCCTATTGCCAGTTGCTTCCAAATGTGGCTGAGGACAGAGAAGCTAATAAACTGCTCTTTTGAAGGATCCTGTTACAAACTTCAAACAGTTGAGTTAAAAGTGTTGCCTTTCTGTTTTACAGAAATAATTCTAGTTTTTCCTAAGGTGGTAAATGCCACCACACCAGGTGAGTTCTATCCTGTTGAAACACTGGGCTTTCTGGTTTGTTGTTAAACTTCAAAGGCTCACAAGACAGAGTGTTTTAAAATATCATTTACAGATTTGGTGAAAGTCCAGGGTGTTTTAATATTTTTAAATATTGAAACTAATACGTAACTGTGTCAGATGTAGTATTGCATGGAAAGTTTTCAGTCAGGGAAGTTAATAGGATTTAACTCCTTGCTCAGCCTTTAATGTGGACAGAAGTATTGATTGTCATTGTAGAAGCATCAGTGTGCTACTGGACATTTTAAACTTCCTTTCCACCTCATTAATAAAGGAGGATGTTAATTTGAGTTCATTTGGAGGAAATTCTTGTAAACACAGCTTCTCTGTTGTAGCTGATATAAGCAATGGTGCAGTGAAGAAGGAGGCTTCCACAAAAGAAGTAGCAAGAATATGGATAAATGATATTAAAATGAGAAGTTTTTCACCTACTATGGTAAGTAGTGCAAATGGTTAACTTGCCAAGAGTGGTGCTCTGTTTGCCACAACCACCTGTGACTAGTTTCAGGAGTTACTCATATAGGCCTTTTGTGGTAGAATTACTGAGTGCATCTGTTTGCTCAAAAGGTTAGTTTCTCCACCAGATGAATACCTGGTTAGATGACTAAAACTAACAGCTGTGTGGAGCAGACTATGTAGTAAATGACAATTTCAAGAAATTGCTGTTCTTGACAGAACCTCACTGTGTGGACAGAGAAGGGTGTGCTCCAATTAAAGCTGATAAGCATATTGCTTGCTCTGTGTTTCAAGACATTTCCTTTTAAAATATCCTTATATGTATAACTAGCAATAAGGAAAGTGGAAGAATTTCTCTAGTGTGTCTGACCTTCTGGACAATTTGATTTGAAGAAGTAAATTGAGTATCATTCAATTTTCTAAATGTAATAAAAATAGATTCTTATGCTGTAAACACTCTTGAGTTTCATCATCTTCACTGATGGCTAAAATCAGGCTGGTTTGTGATAAACAGTGCTCCTTAGTGACTGGCACACAATCATTTTTTTCAGATTGCTAATTTAATGTTTAATATAGAAAAAAGTAATTGTGGAAGGTTTCTGATTTGTCATGTAGTGTGTACTTCAAAAATATTCATACATGTATACATTGATCCAGAATCAGTCAGAAGTGGATAACTGTTGTATTTCAGAGCTGTGACTATTGTAACAGCTCCCCAAAGCTTTGGAATGATGTAATGAATGTGAAACTGCAGAAGACTTTATGGGAGTACTTGATTGTTATGTTTTGGCCCTTAACTAGTTATGTTTTCAAGGCAGTTTCCTTTTAAGTCATAGTTCGAATTTAATATGCTGTAAGAATTTTCTTTTTTAATTCTGCTTATGTGAGTTTGGAGTACTTGAATCTCCTTGCAAAGGAAAAGAGCTCCCAACTTTGTCTTTGAAGAGTCATTCAGGGTGCAAAAAATCCAAATTTCTGTCTGTAGTTTTCCCAGCTGGTTCATCCAGCACACATGCCAAAACATTCAGGTGCAAGTTTGTGCTGTTTCATTTCTCCCATTAATTTACAGGACATAGGGTATTGACAATGTGCTGTTTGACTAATGCAGGTCATTTCTCAATTCTAGAAAGTGCCAGCAGTGAAAGAAGAGGAGGAACCTGAGGAAGAAGATGAAGAAGAAATGGGCCATGCAGAAACTTACGCTGAGTATATGCCAATAAAATGTATGACTTAATGTTTTGTTACATCAAAAGGCTGAAATGTCTTGAGAACTGATTTGTTTTTACTTTTCTGTAGTTACTAACAGCAAAACTAAAGTTACTAGTATCTGTATCATGTGGAAAGGATCTGAATCTGTGGTGTTTTTTTGCAGAAAAGTTTTCTCTTTAGCGCTTAGTTTTGGAAGGTATTTAAGTACAAAGGGAATTCTTTAATGTATCTTTGAGCAGTCCTTGTTTTGGAAATATGGTTGAAGAACTGAGATCAGGCACTTCTTGTATTGAGACGTTTTGTGCCTTAACAGTGGAAATTCTGTCAAGGGGTTAAGTGGTCATTGCTACACTTGAGAATCTAGTCTGAGTCACTTGGTGTGAAGTTACCCTGAGCACATTCTTTCTGCATTGTTCCTGACTGACTTTAGAGCTGCCTCTTTTTATTTTTAAAAAAAGTAAATCTTTTACTGTTGTTAATTGCCATCTCTTTTTCCCCCTACTCTTTCTCCTTTGTTGTAATGAGTTAGAAACAGCTATTATCTTGTTTCCTAGGTACATTGCTGACCTGCTGTAAAAGCAAGGCAAAAAATTTTGCATGGACTTTGTAGCTAAATGGTTAAATTTTGTTGTCACTGAGATCTGTCATCAGTTAAACCATGTCTGTTCTAAATCTTCTCTCATACTGCTTAATAACAGCCCTATATAAATAATGAGAAGAATGTTGCTTTTGTGATTCTGGCATCTTAAGGCTGCCTCTGGCCTTTTGGGAAGGCAAGGGAGGTTCAGACCAGTTTTTTTTTTTTCAAGCATGTCAAGTACACAAATCTTTTAATTTTCTGTGAACTGAATTTAGCTAACTTCCTAAAAATTGAATGGTGAGAAGAGGAGCAGAGTTAAGACCTCTGTTCTATAAATTCAATTCAGTGTATTCCATTGTATGCAATGCAGTTTGTTTAACACTTGATATACTGTTGGAATGTTTTCATCTACTCCCTTCCCTTCTTGCCCCTCCCTTTTCAACCAGTAAAAATTGGTCTACGTCATCCTGACCCAGTAGTGGAAACCAGCTCATTATCCAGTGTAACTCCTCCTGATGTGTGGTACCAGACATCAATATCAGAAGAAACCATTGATAGTGGCTGGTTGTCAGCTCTGCAACTCGAAGCAATCACTTATGCAGCCCAGGTATGCTAGATGTTAGCACAGCATAAGCTAACATAGAATTTAAGAAGAAAAAGCACTCTGGGAGGCACAGCTAGGTCAGTTTTGCGAGGAGATAACAGTAAGAGCTTAAAGGGTTCAGTTGCATTAGCAGGTGACAGGTGAACTTCAGAGAAATGTGAGGTAATACACCTAGGAAATCTTTGTCCAGACCACATCCATGATGCTGATCTTAAACTGAAAATTTGGGAAGAAGGACATCTTAGTTGTCATTTTCATTTCTCTGAAATAACTTAGTGGCTGCTGTTGCAGCTGGCTAAGAAAGCCAACACTATTTGGCATCATGGGCAAGGGTATAGGGTGCAAGACTATTGGTTATTTTGCTGCTCTGTTCAGCCAGCCCACATCAGATGATGTGTGTGCAGCTTTTTGCATGTCAGGGAAGAAAGCAGTAAATTTAGAGGACAACTTAAAACGGTCACAGGAGGCAAGAAGTTGCCTCCTGAACAGGCTGACAAGGCTGGGATTCTTTGAGCTGGAGAAGAGAGAGGTGAAGGGGAGTGAAATTGATGTTTACATGATCAAGAGAGCAGTGGAATCCCCCAAAACAAGCAGCAGAACTTGGTGAAGCTGATAGGAGATTGGTTTAAAATGGATAGAAGAATACTTGCTTACACAAGCATTGGATGTCTGGGTCTTGCCTGTCAGTGGGTTAAAAAGAGCAGCCAGTCTGGTAGTAGGCACTAGAAGAATTAGATAGATCAGTGCAGTGATTTTACAGCAACTCTTGGTGCTAAGTGGATCACATGAAGCAGTTAGACTCATATGCTCTCCCTAAGTAAAACCCCCTCTTCCTTCTGTCAGGGAGCTGCTTGGCTGGGTGGGCCACCAGTCTCATCCCATAGGATGTTTCTTATGTTTGCTCATTTCTGACAATCAACAGTGATGTGTTCTGGAGAATGGGTACAAGTTTTTTTGTTCTCTCTCCTACAGCAACATGAAACATTCCTGCCCAATGGAGACAGAGCTGGATTCTTAATAGGTGATGGTGCTGGTGTAGGAAAAGGAAGGACCATAGCTGGAATAATCTATGAAAATTACTTGTTAGGCAGAAAAAGAGCAGTCTGGTAAGTGTGTCAGGATTTGTTAGAGCAGACACTGCAGTGACTGTAGTACTTAAATTCAGTGTAATTTGTTTTTGTGACAAATATTCTAGCAGCTGCTTTTTGAACTTGTCCTGTAACTTACAGAATATTTGCTTTGTTTTGTATCTTCAGGTTTAGTGTGTCAAATGATCTGAAATACGATGCTGAAAGAGATTTGAGAGATATTGGAGCAAAAAACATATTGGTTCATTCATTAAACAAGGTGTGGAAACTTTTTACTATGTACTGGTGAGGCAAAACTTTAGGTACGCTTGTGTGGCAAGTTGTGCATGTTGACTCTTAAGAGCAAGAATGTACTAATTTCAGTAAATTTGCTGTCTGAGTCTTGTTTGACAGGCCTTAATCTTATGAAGAACCACACAGTGCTTTAAATTAATTGTGTGAATAGGCCTCTTGTTAGGATTAAGTTTTAGCATGTGATATTTTTTTAAAAACATTGCTCTTCAGGCCACTACTGACACTACTAGTAGGGTATTTTCTGGAAGTTTAAATATTCTTTAAGCCTTTTAAACTTTGTAGCATCTGAATTTCTTCCTTTATCTCCCAGCACACGTTATATCTAATACCTTTTGTATTTAATACTTGAAAAGTAGATTTCCTCAGTAATTTGTTAAAGCAGCAGCAGTGTGTGCAGTTATATTTCAGTTACAGTGAAGTGTGATTACTGGTTGAATGCATTGAACTTAGTTTGGTTTAAGTTGGTATCTTTGCTTTGTGAAGTCTTAATTTCTAAAATACAGTAAAGCTCTAAAAATTGTCACTTATGGTAGCAGCTGTAAACACACTTGACCTGTTAGCTCTAAGGGATGCACTGAAGCTAAAATCTTAGTTTCAGTTAAGGAAACCATGTAGACAAAAATCTTGAGGCCTCAGATCTAGTCATCCTTAAGTGTATATTTTAAGTATAAAGCCATGTCCATGTTCCCATGTGCCATATCCCTAATCATGATGTAGGGACACTGGTGGTTCCAAGTGTACACACCTCAAGGTGAAGACCACCAGCATCCCTTATTCATATGGTAGGTGGGTTTGAGGAGGGATCTCTTTGGAATAATTTCTGTAATTTCTTATCTTTTTATTGTAGTTCAAGTATGGAAAAATTTCTTCCAAACATAATGGCAGTGTGAAGAAAGGTGTCATCTTTGCTACCTATTCTTCTCTTATTGGTGAAAGTCAGTCTGGTGGGAAATACAAAACCAGATTAAAGCAGCTTCTTCACTGGTGTGGTGAAGACTTTGATGGAGTTGTATCCTTTATCTGGAGTTGAGTTGATTGCAACCAAATGGCTATTTAAGCTTACATCTTGAAAGACAATCTTATATTTTTATTTGCTGGTATTTTAGGTATTGTTCTCTATTTGTGACAATAGTAATTTCTTTACATGCTCTGACATTAGACTGAGAAGTTTCAGAAAATTAATGCCAAATCTATTGCCATCATATTCTTGCCACAAAACTCTGGTACAGGAGGGATGCTTCTGCTTTTTCTAGAATAAACACAAGAAATTGAAATAGGATGTTTATAAACCTTAAGTCTACACTGACATTTTCTGCATTAAATTCTTTAAAATGCTGTCAGTACTCAAAAAAATTTTAAGAACTCAATTGTTGGTAATTTTACTCTTAAATACTTACTAGCTAAATATTTTTTGCAGTTTTTGGTGAAAAATGACTGACATCCTTTTGAGTTTACAATTTACTGCTGCTACTTAGTGTAATTAGCATATTTTACTGTCTTCTCTTTTACTTCCCCCTTTTAAAAATAAGTGGGACAGTTTTCCTTAATTACAGTTCAGATTGTATTTGATGAGTGTCATAAAGCTAAGAATCTGTGTCCTGTTGGTTCATCAAAACCAACAAAAACAGGTCTGGCTGTACTAGAACTTCAGAATAAACTTCCAAAAGCCAGGGTTGTTTATGCTAGTGCCACAGGTATGTATGACTTGGTCTGCATTAAAAGTCCTCGTATGTGTTTACTGGCACTGGTACAGAGTGTGTTTTTCTCCTAGGTGCATCTGAGCCAAGAAACATGGCGTATATGAACCGTCTTGGAATATGGGGTGAAGGAACTCCCTTCAGGGAATTCAGTGATTTTATTCAAGCTGTTGAAAGGAGGTAACATTTCTGAAGAGCTACAGCAGGATCACATGTGGTTGTGGTTGACTGTGCTTTCCGGTGCCTTTGCTCACTTGGTCCTCTGCAAACTTGTCCTGTTACACTAAGAGCTTGCTGACTCTAGCTTCTAAATCTAGCAAAAATGTCAGCTATCTTATGTGGTGAAAAATGGGACATTTTCCTCACAGAGAATTTTGAGAGCTTTGGAAGCTTGCAGGGGAAATAGCCCTCCTAAAATGCCAGTGTTACGAAATGAAAATATTTTGCTGCTCATCATGAAAACACACTCTGTCCTTAGTATGCTCACTGTAGTTGACATCTTGCTATATGCAGAAGCCCTGTAATGTTTATGCATTCAGCTGAGGCAGTTTAACAGGAAGAGGCTTTGTTCTTATCCATTCTGGCATAAGAACCCAGTTCAGAAAAATTAATAGTGTTCCAAGTTAGTTCGTATTTCAGAACTTAGTGAAAAGACTAAATGTCAGAGGTCAGGAGAAAATACAACTGCTACATTCCCTGGTAGGTGAGCTTCTTAATATTATGCTTTGCCTGCTTAAAAAGAATTTTCCACACTTCAGAATGGTACAGTAGGGTTTGTGCATCTTCTTGCATACCATCTACATGAGGCATGATTTTTCTAGGCTGTGCAAGTAGTCTCCACTTCATTCCTGAGTAGTATCAAATGAGCAATAATGAAATTACAGGCCACAGCTTTGAGTAGTTTACCTTTGCAGTTGACTTCAGTGCTTTTGAGGTATTGCTAAAGGTCTGTTGCTGTTGAAGAGAACTCATTGCCTTCTAGTTTATTTTCATACCAGCATAAATCTGAATGGCTTAATACACTTGGTATTCAGTATTTTAAATCTTCAGTGGAGTTTGTAAAGTTGCAGTGCAAGATTGTTGTATATTTGGATCAACTTCATTATCCAATTACAATTTGCAAGGTCCTGTCCCCTAATACATGCTGGGCCATTTGGGAACAAGTAACTATTTGAGTGTTGTTACCTCTTGGGATGGACTTAATACTCATGAGGCAGGGATGTAGTTTTATTTAAAGGCTAAATTTCAAGACCCTCTGATCAGATGTGTTTAAAGAAATGGCACTAATGATTTCAAAACTTTACTTCAGATTTGTAAGCATACTGTTTTCTTCAAAAGTGCTGTGAGTTTGGGTGTTTTTAAATAAATCTTTGCTCTTTAAAATTCTAATATTGACTTAATTTGTTCTTTTACTTTAGAGGTGTTGGTGCCATGGAAATAGTTGCTATGGATATGAAGCTGAGAGGAATGTACATAGCAAGACAGCTGAGTTTTTCAGGTGTAACTTTCAAAATCGATGAAGTTCTGCTTTCACAGGAGTATGTTAAGATGTACAATAAATCCGTGAAACTGGTAAGGATGCCTTTTAAAAGTTGCTTTCTGTCTTGAGTTCTGAGAGGTTGAAGTTACTGGATTTAAACTTGAATGTTCCTGAAACAGACAGGGATGACATCTTTTTCTCTCATCTTAGTGTAAAGACTTCTCTACTTAAGACTTGGCAAAAGTTTTTAACTTTTGTTCTGAGTCATAAAATCTGCAGGTTTGGGTGAATCCTCCAGTATCTGCCAGATCCACTGACTTCTAGCAGTAATTCAGAGAGCTTGGTCATTCTTGGCCAAGATGAAGCTGTTCCCCTGCTGGTCAGATGTTGGTGCTCCGAGCTGAGAACAAGCTGCAAAACCTTAAGACAGGCTGCTTGCATTTCTTCCTTGGAGCAGAGCAGTGGAGCTGTGTTTGGAGTTAAACAATGCAGGGTGAAAGTTCCAATCCCATGGCAGATCAGATTTAAAGCATCAAAGCTGTGGTCCCCATTAATGTTTTCATTTATTCACCCTCGTTGTCTTTTTTATGTTGTTCTTAACTGGTTTGTCCATATGCTGCATCTCTCTGGAGTGCATGTTCTGCTTTTACATGAGCACTGCTGTGATAGATAAAAATAATTACTGCTTGAACATAGATTAAAATGACATGAGTCTTTACCTGCTTAAGAGGGGTTTAAGTGTGACTCTGTGTTCATGTTGTATAACTACAATAATTAAAATTTATCTTTGTCAGGTGTATAACATCAACTTTAAAACAGCACTTCAATGCTGTTTAAAAGCATCACTAAATTTGTGTCCAAATTCACCTCTGTCTGGAAACAACTGGTATAACAAAATGATGTAGAAACCAAGGCAGTGGGGATTTTCTCTTTTTGGGCTCCTGCTTTACACTTAATCATGGGCAGTGTTCTTTGCTTTCTAAACCTGGATGGAGTAATGGAGAAGCTAGATTATTGGAAAACACTGTGTATGTCTGCATTGGAAGTGATGTTACTGTATCTGCTTTTCATTCTGAGAGAATCCTCTTCTGAATTTACTAAACCATAGCTATTTTCTTTTTATTTTGAGCTTTAAACTTCTCTTTTGTTTTTATTTGGATATTAAAACAATGTACTTGTGTCACCTTGAAATGTGATATATATATATATAAAGCAAATAACTTTTTTTTTTCTTCAGTGGGTGAGTGCTAGAGAGAGATTCCAGCAAGCAGCCGACCTTATTGATGCAGAACAACGAATGAAGAAGTCTATGTGGGGTCAGTTTTGGTCAGCTCATCAGAGGTTTTTCAAGTACCTTTGCATAGCATCTAAAGTGAAGAGGGTGGTGCAGCTGGCTCGGGAAGAAATCAAGAACGGGAAAGTAAGTTGATGAAGACTGATTTAAAATAACTTTGTTAAATATAAAGCTACTAGTTTTCTTTGGTTAAGAAAAATATTTTCAGATGTA
>NW_008594070.1:19828-27340 GCF_000691845.1 Merops nubicus | reverse complement strand
CATTAACTGCATTCTCTTTACAATCATATATTAGTATTGGCAAAGTTTTCCCATAAACCCCCACCTCAGGTACTTCAAAACTTGTGGATGACTTCGGTTAATAGGACTGAAATTTTCCACATTTTTTCCCTGGGAATGTTCACACATACAATTCATAATAAAAATGGATAAATAAAAGAAATCACTCAATATTTAAAGCTATCCATGCTTTCCTGGAACTGCCATGGTCTTCTGACAATCCACAGTCTTTTTTTAGGGAAAAAAAATGTGTTTGTCAGGGTCTGGGGTATGGTCTGTATGGTCTATGCATACATATGACAATAGCTTTTGACTGTGCTGTAAATGAAAATGACAGACTCAGAAGTAATGTTAGCCTAAGAGCACAACTGGAAAGACAGATAGTGAGAAATTTTCAGGCTTTTTTTTTTTTTGGTTTGGTTTGGTTTGGTTTGGTTTGGTTTTTTTTATATTAGATGTGTATTCAGAGCAAGTCTGGATGTCCTTTCTTGCAGAACTACATGGGAAAGTTTACTTGGAGACTAATGTTAACAAGTTACATATAAAACTTCCAATGTGACCATGTACTATTCTCAAGGAAAAAATTTCTTCTCACAGGAAGTAATTTTTTACTTTTTAGTTCTTTTAAGCAGGTCTCTGACAATAACACATTTCTGTGACTATATGACCAGGACATGCAAAAGTGTGGTACTCTAGATGTTGCTATAAGTTATTACCAAATTTCAGGTCATATTCTCCTTTCTACACGTTTCTCAGGACTGATGGAAATGCATTTTGAAGTAGGAAAAAAACATCTGGAAGATCAGGATGACTGGCAGGAGATTCAGCTACCATTGCCTTAGGTTATCTTAGCTGCCTCTGGAAGTTGTATAGCTGGATACATTTTCTCAGAAGGGACTTGTATTTGAAGTTGCACAAAAGTCATCTTTTGATCGTATATTTGACTCATTGTTTTAAACAGATAATGACGAAGACTTTCAGCATGACATCAATAAAACAAGCAAGATTTTGTGAAGAAGAAAAGGGTCACAGAAATAACAAGTTATTCAGAAGGATGCCATGAAACTCAGGGAAAACTTCAGTTTACATGCTTTAATTCCAGTCAAGATCAAAACTTGATGGTTGTTAATTATGAACTATTCATAAATCAAGAAAAACAGAGAACAATATTTTCAAGATTAACATCTACAATGCAACAGAAAAAAACTCAGCACAAGACTCTTACAAAAAGTCAGCACAACTTTAAGTACCCTTCTAGGACTAATTCCGCCAGGCTTTAATCCTACAGATGCACTCAGTGCATTCTGTCTGCTTATACACAGCCCTACAGCAACTATAGGTCACAGGTCCCCATCCCTTTCCTGGAGAGGACAACTGCATGACTATCAACACTGTATGACAACCCTAATTTACAGTGACATCAATTAAAATTGCTCTTTAAATTATGAAAGTTTAAAACCTGTCTCTTTTGCACTGTCGTGATATGAACACAGACAGTTTACAAAGGGAGCATAACTCTGGCAGTTTCATCCTAGGTATTCCAGGCAGATGGAGGGAATAGCTATAAAGAATTTTCATAGGTTCACTTTGCAATTACTTTGAAATCTTAGATAACAGTAACAACAAAAGGAAGATTCAGAGACAGTCTACATTCATTACAAGGCTGGGTTATTTCTGTCTCTATTATGTATCTTATCATACAATTTTACAAAAATATCATTCTATCCAGAAAAATCATCCCCTGCTCCCCTGCCAAAAAAAAAAAAACCAAAACAAACCATAAACACACAACAACAACAACAAAAAAACAACAACAACGAATCTTTCAGCTGCCAATCTGTCTTTTTTAATACAGGACTTTACTTTTTTTAGTAATCTGACTTAATTTAAATAAATTAATATTTATAATTGTCTGTTCTGCTATTGGGAGTCTTCTACCTTTAATTGAAAACAGATTCACACATAGAAAATAGAGAAATGATGATGAAGTCAAATACCAAAAGCAGTCAAATAACCTGTGCACAGTGTCAAACCAACAGGATTTTTGTTGTTTCTACCTGCTGGCTAATATGTTACAAATATACTGAAATCTTCTGGATAATGTAACAAATGTATATATTTCACATAACAAAACATTATGCTACACATAATAAATACATTATGAAACCTGATGGCAATGGTTATCCTTATATTTTATTCTTCACTGTTATTTCTTCTGGTTCTTCAAAGTTCAGCCTTTTGGCTTCTAAACTTCTTTGGTTCCTAAACTTCTGCAGGTTCTTTGGGGAATAAAAGCTCTTCTCTTCCCTCCTCAAACCAGATGCTCACATCAGCTTCCCCTCCACTCCACATCAAGGTAATACACAGTTATGTAGCATCCTTCTGCAAACTCTTTTCATCAGGGAAGAAATTTTGTTTTGGTGCTCTGAAAAGGACTCAGATCTCAGAGATAGGGACCAGTGATAGATATGCTGCAACTGTACATGCAGTACAATTTAGATGTTTGCTGGTTGTTCCAGAATTTGGAATAAAAAGCACAAAGAATCTCCAAATAATTTTCATAAAGTGTGGTTTTACTTTTTTGCTGTTCTACAAGTCCAACAGCAAGTCACTTTAACCACTGAAAAGGAATTAACAAGGGATATTTACCTAGGGACCTCAGCATAACTAGAGAAAACTTAAAAGGCTGTGGGTGTATTTCAGTATCCTTCATTAACCCAATCTAAATAGATATATATATACACACACACACTTTTCAATCACATATATGGTATAATTTTGAGTGATACCTGGGCACTCAGAGTGCATGCCTAGGTAGGTGAAAACCTATGAATATTTCATCTCACCTGTTGGTCTCAAACACATACATGATTATACACAGAAACACACCACTAATGTCCTAACCTGTTTGAGAAATAAGATCTAAGTGGACACTACAACTGTTTCCACTTAGCTATTTTTAATAAACCTTAAAAACAATAAAGCTAACAAAAATATCCCAAGAGATTACACATCAGTGTAAGGATGTGTCCTAGAATGTATCCATTACCAATGTATTCTATGCCAATTACATCCTATAACAGCAAAAGAGCTAAGATAAACTTCATATTTATTACAGATCGTTTTCATGTTTTCAAGGGTTTGCTTCTGGCTATTTCATCTAGGATAACTTTTCTTCCATCTATACAATTCCATTTACTGTTTGTTTGTTTGTTTGTTTGTTTGTTTTCTGAGGGGACCAGAGAGTGTTTAAATAGGCTTTCCTGTTTTTTATACTTTGCTTTTAGTTCTTTTGCCTTAAGTCTACACAATAATTGCCTCTTATTCACTAGTATCCCTGTAGTCTTTGACCTTTCATTTATTTATTCAGATAATTATTTTATTCAATTTGTATATGTCATCAATTCTCTTCATTTGTTTTTCTTCATGTAGCAGTACATTTATGATTTCATAGTTCATGCCCAGTCCATTTGTAGATATACAATAACATCTCAGTCTTATAAATATATTCACAGTATATCTAGTTCTCCTGAATTACCTGCATGTATTATTTATTACACTTCCTACATGAGTGAGCTAAAACAAAGGTCCCTTTTTGAGGGTCACACAGAATTCCTTAGCACTACTGGGAAGAGACTTTCTGTATTAGTCTTGTTTCTAACTAGAAGTATTGAATTAATGTGCCAAGTGAAATGCACAAAGACATAGACATAGGTCTATTAAAGAATAAAAGTTTGGGATTATTGAAACTACTAAGGAGGTAATGGGTAAATTAGCTAAGCACGCAGGTATAACAAAATTTACAAGCAAAGCTTGACTGTGGAGTCCCACAAAATATCCATTCCTTCTGTAGCCTTGCAAAGCTGTGATCTCTTACATGTCATGTCATTAGAAGAATTGATGTAGTTAATCCACAACCAAGCTGATCTTCATGTGGGTAATGAATGTCTAACAGTGCTTCAGACTTCTTATAAATTGCTTTTTGCTAGAGTGATGCACAACTACATTTTTCAGTGTCATCTGAAGACTTAAATAAAAAATGCATATATGAAAAAAAATAAATTGCTCACTGAGCTGAGTCACCATCCTAAACCAGCTGTTCCCATGAATCACATGCAAATATATTCTGCATAAGGAACACGATTTATTACATTATCGGTGTTACCCATTTCTTTATTATGTATCAACTCAGTGTTATAAACTGTTTTAAGAATATTGACTGTGCTATAACCAGAGCTTGTCCTTAGATGTGTGAGTGCCCAGTGTGCATCACCTGACTGGCTTCATAATGAAGGCTCTTCCCTCAAATCACAGAATGGTAGGGACTGGAAGGGACATCTGGAGGTCATCTAGTCCAACCCCCCAGCCAAAGCAAGTATGCTTGCTTAATTATACAGGAACATGTGTCCAGACAGCTTTTAACAGTTGCCAGAGAAGGAGACTCCACAACCTATCTGGAAAGCCTGTTCCAGTACTCCATCATCCTCAAAGTAAAGAAGTTGTTCCTCATGTTCAGATGGGACTTCCTGTGTTGCATTTTGTTCCCAGTGCCCCTTGCCCTGTTTCTGGGCACCACTGAAAAGAGCCTGCCCTATTCTCTTGACGTCCACCCTTTAGAAATAGATAAGATCCCCTCTCAGCATTCTCTTCTTAAGGCTGAACAGCCCCAGGTCTCTCAGCCTTTCCTGGTAAGAGATGCATCGTCCCTTAACCACCTCTGTTGGACTCTCTCCAGTACTCACATCTCTCTTGACCTGGGGATCCCAGAACTGGACACAGGACTCCAGATAGTGGCCTCACCAGGGCAGAGTAGAGGGGGAGGAGAACCTCCCTCAACTTGTTGGCCATACTGTTCTTAATGCACCCCGGGAGACCATTGGCTTTCTTGGCCACAAGGGCACATCACTGGCTCACGGTTATCTTGCTATTTGCCAGTACTCATAGGTTTTTCCAGTATGTCAACCCCTGACCTGTACTAGTGCATGGGCTTATTCCTCCCCAGGTGCAGACCCTTCTCTTGTCCTTGTTGAACTTCATTAGGTTGCCCTCCACCCAACTCTGCAGCCCATCCAGGTCTCACTGAATGGCAGCACAGACTTCTGGTGTGTCAGCCACTCCTCCCAGTTTTGTATCATCAGCATACTTGCTGAAGGTACGCTCCATCTCTTCATCTAGGTCACTGATGAAGATGTTGATCAAGAGTGGACCCAGTACTGACCCCCGGGGACTACCACTAGCTACAGGCCTCCAATTGAACTCTGCTCTGCTGATCAAAACCTTCTGAGGTCTGTTGTTCAGCCAGTTCTTAATCCATCTCACTCTCCACTCACCTAACCCACACTTCCTAAGCTTATCTATGAGAATGTTATGGGAAAAAATGTTAAAAGCCTTGCTGAAGTTGAGGTAGACAACATCCACTGCTCTTGCCTCATTTACCCAGCTAGACACACCATCACAGAAGGCTATCAGATTAGTGAAGCATGATTCCCTTTGGTGGATCCATGCTAGCTAATCCTGACAACTTTCTTCTCCTACATGTGCTTGGAGATGACCTCCAGAATGAATTCCATCACCTTTCCAGGTATGGAGGTAAGACTGACTGGTCTGTAGTTTCCTGGGTCTTCCTTCTTGCCCTTTTTGAAGACTGGAGTGACATTGGCTTTCCTCCAGTCATCATACACCTCTCCTTTTCTCCCTGATCTGTCAAAGTGATGGAGAGTGGCTTAGCAATAACTTCTGTCAGTGTCCTCAGCACTCATGGGTAGATCCCATAGGGGCAAAGGATTTGTGAGTGTTCACTTTGCCTAAATGTTCCTTAAACCAGTCCTTCTCAATGAGGGCAGAGTTTTCCTTCCTCTAGACTTTCTCTCTTACCTCTGGGCACTAGGATTCCTGAAGACTAGTAGTAACAGTAAAGACTGAAGTAAAGAAGGCATTCAGTAACTGTCTTTTCTGTATCCTGCATTACCAGGGTACCCACCTCTTCTGCTGACTGCTTGCCCAGTATAGAAAAATGTTATCATTAACAGGCAGACAAACAGCCAAATTCCTTCCTCTGCTCTTAAATCATATGAAAACCATCCAAGGTGTCACACCACCAGACAGAGGAACAAGTTAACACTCACTGCATAGGATGTGAAGAAGGGAGCAAGCTGGCCACGGAACCAAGCCATGGGAGATGGAGTCAGCCAGGCCATGAGTGCAATTATGTAGTAGGGACTCATCTTTCTCTCCACCATCCTGGGAACTCCATTTATTATACACAGTCAGGAAGCCTTTCTGACAACAAGAACCCACACACAGCACACCTGCTGTACAGACAGACCTGCCAACTCCACTACAAGCAGAATCAGCTCTTATAGAGGCAGCTTTTTGCCCCACCTCCAAGTTGATGTGGAAGGTAGGGGCACCTGGTGGTGATCTCCTAATTGGTTCTCACCTGAGGCTGGCCAGACCCTGGGTGAAAAGCAAGCAGGAGTGACTTTCTTGCCTGGTTGTGGACATCATCCAGATGCCAACCTTCATTCAGGGCTGGGGGTTTAACCCCAGTACTTCACCATCTCATTCAGTAGTGGCCCCACATTTTTCCCTAGCCTTCTTTTTGCTACTGGTGTACTTGAAGAACCCCTTCTTGTCTTTTACATCCTTGCTTAGCTTTAATTCTAAGAGGGTCTTAGCCTTTCTTGTTACATCCTTACATACCTTGATAACTTTCCTATAATCCTTCCAAGTGATCAGTCCCTTTTTTGACATGCTGTAAACTTCTTCTGTATGAGTTCTTCCAGCACTTCCTTGCTCATCCATGCAGATCTCCTACTTCCTCTACTTCATTTTTTACTCAAAGGAATGCACCAATCTTAAGCTTGAAGGAAGTGGTGCTTGAATTTAACCAGCTCTCTTGGTCTCCTTTACCTTCTGGAATCCTAGCTCATGGGATTTCTCCAAGTCTTTCAAGAGACTAAAGTTCTTCTCCATGAAGTCCAGGGTTGCAATCCCACTTCTTCTTCACATGATCCCGAACACCACCATCTCATGGTCATTGCAGCCAAGGCTGCTCCTAGCCTTTACATCTCCAACTAGACTTTTTTTTGTTCATTAGTACCAGGTCCAGCAGCACACCTCTCTGTCGGGAAGGGCTCCGGAGAAAAGATGCACACTCCAAAGGGGTCTGCAGTCAAATCCGTTTATTGCGAAGTATTACAGCCTTTTATAGTAGACAAGAGACAGCCCCCAAATCCCATAGGTTAACAAGCCTGTTCACATGCCTAAGCTGAGCTACAGATTGGATAACGGTTATTGTCCATGCGCTCTGCCAGCCTTTATGTAACTCTACAGATTGTTGAATTTAGTCTTGCCAAGTTTATCATTCTTGTCCGGGGGAACCACCAACAGAGCTCCTTATCTCTCGTTGTTTTGCTTTTCTCCTAATTCAAAGTCTTTTCACGGACTTTCTGAGGCCTATGAAAAACTAAGGCCTGTACTGATTGTTCATGC
>NW_008594070.1:8603-18849 GCF_000691845.1 Merops nubicus | reverse complement strand
CCGCGCGCTTTTCCCCTTGAGGGCCCTCCCGGCGGGCCCGGCCACACCCTGGGGGGAAGCAAAAGGCAAATTCGCCACCTCTCCTGGCATTTTAAGTATGGCATATCAAATTGCATCTACATTTCCTAATAAGGTGCTATGTGCTGCTGATGTAGCATTTGCCTGTTTTGTCCGTGCCATCCACTGCAGGGCCCTTTGCAGCAGAGACACAAGACATGGCAATATCACTAACACAGACACAAAACTAACAATCCAACTAACTTCTATCAAAGTTAGCAATCATCCTGATAGTCCCCTATTTAGCTCTATATAGTTAACTTTACTACACCCAACACACAACTGGTTATAAATCTTATTCAAATACAGTTCTTAAGTACTATTGTATGAAATAACGGATTCCTGGCAATATTGCAAACAATATGGACAACAAACTGGGTACACGTTAGTGCTTGCTGTGGTCTGACTAATATATCAAAGGAATTCACACACACACAGCCCAAAAGCTGGCTGCCAGGTCATCCTGACCGTGCAGCTGTTGATTTTCCCTTGAGATTGCTGCAATTAAACCTTGTTATTTTTTACTTCCAGTTTCTAGGTTATCTTCTACTTGGTTTTGCCTAAGTTCTTAGTTAGGTGCTTTGAACATTCTTATCAGTAGCTTCCCACGGTACCAAAGCCTTCAAGTTTTGTGTGCTGCTCCTCAGTCTGCACCTCATCTACGATCCCCACACCTCTCCTCTCTGGCTCCTCCACCCCCTGCGTCAGAAGGTTATCATCAATGCACTGCAGGAACCTCCTGGACTGTGTGTGTTTAGCTGTGTTGCCTTTACAGCAAATGTCAGGGTGACTGAAGTCACCCATGGGAACCGAGGCATGTGATCATGAGGCTACTACAGCTGTCTGTATAAGGCCTCATCATCTTCCTCTTCCTGGTCTGGTGGACTGTAGTAAATACCTACAACCTTGTCACCCATATTAGCCTGCCCCTTAATCTTTACCCATAAGCTTTCAACACATTCTTTATGAAGAGCTAGATATGGTCCAGTTACTCTCTCACATACAGAGCAACTCACATAAAGTCACGTCATGCAGTTTTGCTCTCATGTCTCTTGTTTTTCTAGTTATCTTTCCTCTTTCTGATTCTAAAGTGTAAAAATGTGCTAATATCCTGACACCTGACAAATGAAAATTATGATTATCTAGAAAAATCACCTTGAAGATCTATAAACACTATTGATGATAGAAGTTATCTTTAATAACTATGTTCACAATGTTTAGATAACAAGATGTGTTGTCACATATAATAAAGCCTTTTATTCTTCTAATTTATACCTCTATTTCATCATTTTGACATATTTTCCTTATTTTTCCACCTTTTTGTCTATGTTGGGGGTTTGGGGGTTTGTTTTTTTCTTTTTGTTACTCTCTTTTTTTCTTAACATTTTTTTGAACACGAGGTAGGGAGACATGATTATTCCTTCAAGTTTATGCAAATGTGAAAGGAATACTGATAAAATGCTGTTCGGAGTAAACTACCAGAGGTTATAGAGACTGTTCTTATGATGAAACCAAAGAGTTAAAGTAATCAGATACACCTTATAAGATAGTAAGAGATCTTTAGGAATATTGAAGGATTTAAGAGCAAAAATACTTTAAAAAACTTCATTCTCAAAACCAATTTTAATAATCAGCATGTTAATACATGGAAAGCAGATTATACAAAATCAGACCAACACACAGCTGCAATGCTAGTAACAGATGCCTGGCCAATGCTGCTGTGATTCAGGTATCTATATCCTACTCTAGTGCCCTCCCACAGTCTTGTAGACCAGGCAGTGCAGAATGTGGTAAGAAAAAACTGAATAAAGACCCCATTCAAAGGCTAGAATCCCTAAAACAGGGATGCTACCACTTTAGGGAAACTTCATCAGCCTTAACTGTACTTCTGTTTCTTCTTCTCTGCTTCCTTTATATTCTCTCCCTTATCATTATACTCATCTCCCGTCCTTTCCATCTCCTTCCCACAATATTTGTCTCTCTACTACTTTGACTCCTTTCTTTACACCTCAGCGACACACTCTAATTAAACTCGTCTCCTCTCACCAAAAATTTGGGAATTGATCCCCAAAAGTTAGCATCTCTTCCCTAATGTTGCCCTCCTCCTGCCTACTTTGATAACAATGTGTGAGACATCACTGGTCCATTACTTAAAGTGTATGTTGAGTACTACAGAGGAAGTATTGTCATAATAAACCTGATTAATACCTCTGCAGAAGCAATAAATTGTCTCTTTGTTACTAAAATACATATGAAGGACAGAAAAGCTTAAGAGTTGGCTGAGGGGATATACTGGAAAATGTAATTAGGAGATGCTATCCTGGAAGGGAAAAACACAGTCCAACCAAAAAATCCAAACCCCAGAGAAAATGCCAAAAGCATTACAGAACTGAGAATGTTATAATTTCCTTTTTATTCTATTATATTTGATAAGCTGTTATGGTTGGGGCTGATTACAGAAGAAAATTCAGAAACATAAATAATAAATCCTAAGAAAAATTTGAACTTGGTCTTAAATTACTTCTGAATTGTTTCTGCTTTGACTAGGTATCTATTCCTGCACTAAACTAGCTGTGTTTACATAAATCTTGAAATCACCCCATTCTTTTCATCTCCAGGACAAACCCTAAATAATCTTTTGTTGTATGTTTTGAGAATTTATAAAACCATGAAAAAACTTATGTTTTCCTTTTGTTTGGGTTGCATTTTTTATTTCTACTGAGTTAAATTCTTCAAAAAACTTACATTCAATCAGAGCATTAATTTTTAATGAATCCAGTTTTAAATTCTGTATATAAGAAAATTTTAGAACACCATAAGACTTGGTTTCAATTATAGTACTTTGTCTAGAATGACAGAAAACCTTTTTTTTTTTTTTTTTTAATTTCAATAGATTATTAAAAAAAAAAAAAAAACCAAACAGACTGGTTTTTAATATTTTGATAATAACACCATGGAAATAGAAGAGTCACAATATGTATAATAGAAGCATTACAGAGAACACTGTAGTTTCTGTTAAAACCATGAAGGATTTTTCATCCAGGAAACATACGGTTATTTCAGATTAATTCAAAGCATTATTGATAAGAAACTGGAAAATATTTAAATGACCATATGTTTGTCAAAATTTTGGTCAGTAGATTTTGGCTTTTATCTGAAGCTTGAGGAGCAAATGTCCCCTGTCTCACTTCCTCCCTAGTTCCTTCCTTTCTTTCCCCCTGAGTTTTCTCAGTGAAATGCCTACTGTCACACGCTGCAGTGCACAGGGCTGGGCCACGAAATGGGCCATGGAAAAGAATTATGGAGTAGTTATCAGCAGTGAGGCAACCGCAAGCAGCTACCTGCATGCCAAGCTTCAGTGACTTGTATTGTTGATTAGCAGTGTTTGGTCATTTCCTATAAAAAAGTAATAATTTCACATTCTTTTCCACGTTGATTTGTCCTCATTTTCTAGTTATTTTTCTCTAACAGGTGCCAGAGAAATGCTTTCTCTCTTTCTGTGAGATATTTTACCATCTCATTGATTTCTGTCTTTGATATTAAAGCTACTGTACTAGACAACAGTGCTACATTATAAAGACAGGTTCTGTAGGGCAAACACTGTGTGATCAAGAACCTATTCACAGTGCAAAACTGGAAGAATCAGGCTCACATCTGAAGCTGTAATTTTTTCCAAACTCTAGCAAGTTATCTAAGAAAACTAAAGCACACAGTATCGAGCAACACATTTCACATTTCTTTACTGAACAATGCAAAAGGAACAGTAAGTTTTATTCTAACTTCTGAGACCCCACTGGTAACAGAGCTATTATGCAGAGCTATCTAGAATTCATTTATAGTCCTCGCAGGGGGTCTAACTGCAGCCTTGATTTTAGATCTGGGGCTCGCTATATCAGTTTATGCCTCTTAAATGATCTTCTGATAAACTCAAAGCAAAGAAACTTTAGCACAAAGAATAAGTTATAACATATTTTTGGGAATGATTGCTCTTTCTAGGGTTTTTGTCCTAGGAAGCTTAGGTGAAAATTACTGTTATTACGTTACATAAGTTAAAGATTATGCAGATAAAAATTGACTGAAAATTAACCAGTGTTTGGATGTCTTTTAACATGGTTGTAGGTGTTTATCTTACACAATCTGACTGAGGACGGAACTTTGGGATTTAACAGCAGAAATGAATTTATTTACATAAAAATACTCAGCACAGCTGAAAAATCTCTCTGTGGGATATTTTTTTCTCCAAAAAAATATTCCTTCCCACTTTTAAGCTAACTTTGCTACAATGAAAACAAAATACACATTGGGCTTTTTGGTCCTCTCTTAACAGTAATGTCATGATGAATATTATGATGTTGTTATTTGTATTATGTTTGTATTTAATAGCCAATTCAAACAACTTTGTTTCAGTTCAGAGCAGCTCATCACACTCCTACATATATATGTTATATATATATATAAACTACTTTTTCCATTCAAAATGTTGATTGAACCATTATATGAATAATAAAGACTTAGTTCCTGTGTGTATCGCCACATGGAGTCATGTACTATGGCTGAATACATCAGGGAGCTGCTACAACTTTGCTAAGGAGGACACTTGTTAGCTGGGATATAGTAACACCATAATTTAATTTACTGCTCTAGTGGTGTTTGACCATGGCTGCAGGTGGAGGATTTCATGGCAGTTCTGTGGCAGAAGTCCTCTGTTCTGGATTGCCGTAGAGCTACACGTATAGATGGGGATGTACCTGTGCATCCTTGGCTTGCACATACACCTCATGCCACTCTTCCCTGGCTTTACACAGCCATACAGCAGTACTCCAATTCTCCTGCCCAACAGAGGTCACATTCACACCGCTCAAGTCCAGGCTTCAAGTTTAGGAGCTGCTTTTGCTGATCTACCCAGTTTTCTCCACTGACTACATCATGCACCTATGCGACTTTTAGGAGCCAAAATTGGCAATGTGAATATTTCCCTTACTTGGCTTTCTACCTTTTGAACAAGGTTACTTTCCTCAGCATTTCTAGAAATGAGAATCTCAAGCCCAACTAAAAGCATTTGGTTTCTTCCTCACCTCTTTAATAGTAGATGATTTTTCTTCTGAATTTTTGAGAAAACCCTAAAATTTCCAATAACAAGCAAAAGGAAGCTAGAGTCAGATGATGGTAAATTAACAAAATTATTTTACTTCTGCAATGTACTATTTATTTGATACATAGAGACCTCCTTCTAATTTTTTTCCGTCATTTTCTGACAGCAGTCTTAAAATTCCAGCCAGACATTAGCAGACATTGAAAGGCACAAATAAACAAATAAAATTTTAAAGTTATTTCCCAGATGAAAGGTATAAATTTTATTCTTAAAAAAAAAGAAACTAATAAATGCTATGAAGCTTTCTTTTTTATTGTGTAGTTATCCAACTTACAGATCTTTTTCAAATGTGTTAGTTCATTATGAAAACATATTTTTTCCCAAAAAGCATAGTTACTTGCCACAAAGTATAATAAACAGGCTTTAGGAATACTTTTTAAAATTTTTATTCTTTTCAAGGAATTCCTTCGGGTTTTTTCTCCTTTTGTAATATATGGTGTTGAAAGTAATTTTAGTAAAATAAGTAATGCATGCTTTTCTCTCTAGAATTCAGATATTAAAAAGATGTAGAATAACTCTGATTTATGCATAATGACAGTACAAGAACTGATATACTGTCTAATCTATGGAAACGTTAAAATATTTTTTCTAATTTTAAGTCTATACTATTAATGCAAGATTTAAATTGCCATGATAAATCAGAAGATGACACAGGACTAAAACATATTCTCTTCAAGACTGATACTTCAGAACAACTTTCCCTAAAGCACACTTAATGTTAAAAATGACCTTTTCTCAATTAAGATGACAGCAGATTATAAAGGTTCAATATGCATAACAAGGAGGTTTTTTTAAACTCTGCATTAAGTGGAATAGAAACCTTTGAAGAATAATCTAGACATTAAAACAAAGGATTTAAGGAGATTGCCTGTTGTTAATTGGAAAGGAAAAATCAATTATGAGACCAAAAAGTGTTGTAGGAGAGAAAACTATAACAGTTTTTCAGTGGAATTAGAATAGTACAGAACATCATGTACCCTTTGTTGTGATACTTACCAAGAACTTTTACAGTCAAAGCTGAAACAAAAATTACTCATTTGGGTACATCTGTTATTAATTTATACAATAAACAATAAACTCAATGCAAAGTTATAGAAATCTGTTAGGAAAAAGAGAAAACTCTAGACATTACACATTGCATAAAAACTCCATGTTTCCCTCCATCTTTCCCATATGTACTGCTATAATTTTTAGTCATCATTGATCATGGATAAAAAGTTTTTACTGGAAATATTAAAACCCCCTCACTTTGCTCTACTTGCTAATTTTAATGAAAATATAAGAATTTGTGCTAGTTAAAGACATATCCAATTAGGACACAATAATTTTGGGAATATAACTCCTCATGCAAAGTACCCAAGTTTTTTGTTTTATTATATGTAAAGAGTTAAACCAGTGTGACATATAGGCTTTCCAGAGTTTTCCCAACTTTTTGTTCCTATTTCATGTGCAATGTGCATGGCATCAGCATGGACTTGCCTCCTACGCTTGTTGATGTTGACTGTCTCTTGCAATGCCTCGAAAGGCTTTTGGGCAAGGCTAGGGTGAATCACAATCACAGAATGTTAGGGGTTGGAAGGGACCTCCAGAAGATTTATTTGGTTTTGGTTTTGCACTCCAAGTTTCAACTTTACAGTGATGTTATAAACATGAAACTCTCAGTCTGCCATGTCACATCCCACAGATTGTTGTGTTCAACATGTTTTCTATAATGGGAATATTTGATAGATTGATCTGATCTATTACAAAAACAAATACTCTTAAACTATATGTGTTTTGAGTTTGATCATACATTCTCTACTTGTCCCATGCTAATATGGTGTTGTAAAAAAACCCAGGCTTTATAATTTATAATGTAGATTTTGACATCTGAAAACATTCTTGAGTTTTCATTTTATTTCTTTCCCCATCCCAGAACTACAATTTGCTAAGTCTGTATTTCCCAGTGGATAGACAAATAGATAGCTATCATCCATCATTGTTATATTGCAGTACTACACTTAACCAGAGGTGTTATGAAGTGACAAATATTTATCTAAATTCCGAAGGAAGTACAAGTCTCAGTCTAATATTTCCCAGAATTCAGACATTCTTAGGTGTTGTTTAAAATATATTGTCAGACAGGAATCTTTTTAAAAATAAATAAATAAATAAATAACTTATTTTCTTTACTTGCTTCTGTGAACTACAGATTAGAGAGCCATCAATGTTTGGTTAATCACTATTATTTTACTGAGAAGGATTAAATGATTTATGTTACTTCCTAAAACCAATAAAGTTAAGTTTAATCAGATTAGCCTAATGCTTCTCACCAAACACTATTATCTTTCTACCAGTGGCATGTATTGTTTTCAGAATTGCAGGCTACTGCAATACAACCTTTCACATAGCTTTCAAAATTAATCTCATGCCTGTGATTACATAATTCCATTTTGGCATTATACAATAAAATAATATTTGAAGTGTTGTAAATGCTGAAAGATAAGCCTATACATGAAGTCTTTTGGAGAGATACAGAAATAGCCTAATACCTATATATATCTTGCCAGGCTTTTTTAATATATCTGATAACTGGTGAGGAGGAGGTCACAACCTGAGAAATTGCTACTGTGCATCCAAGCTTTAGAGATGTTTAAGCATATTTCCCATGCAAATTTGGTTTCTCCAGAATATATACTGATGAGAAGCACATGGTTATGACACATGACCTTGAATGCTTCAGATAAGAGTACACCCCTCACTGGCCCATCTGCTCAGACTGTTTGCCTCCAGAAGCTTTGCAACCAGAAGGAAGTGGTTCAGTGTTAAATTTGTTTAAAACCTTTTGCAGTTTAAAAGAGAATACAGAGATGCAGCAAGGAGTTTCAGAGCCCAGGGTGACTTCCCATCCTCCCCTTTGCAGCTCCCTTTGAAGCATCAGAGGGCAGACCTGGTGAGTGATAGGTGGCCTGGGAGTCCCTAGCTGTGCAGTCATGGATTTACTCATCCAGGGATCATATCTGTAGCCTTAGGTGGGGAAAGGAAAGCCTGGGAGGAGGCAAAGATTACTTCTCCTCAATGCTGAATTTTCACTGTATTGATAGCAGCAGAGATCAGAGAGCTTTGTTGCCACCAGACTGATCTTGAAGTCAGCAGCTTGCATTACCCCTCTTAGATCCATGTCTGTCCTGTAACATTTTGCTACTCTCTGTACCTGTTCCTGCTTTAGGAGATCTGGAGGCATTAAGGGACCTTCAATGAGTAATTATATCTGTTTCTCTCATATCCTGAATGAATGAATATAAGTGCCTCAGTCATTGTAGGGGGAAAAAAAAAAAAAAGCACCAACAAAACCCCCTTAGACAAATTATCTTCATGTTTTAAATTATGGCTTTAAAAAAGAAAAAAATAAAAAGAGAAAACAATTTAAAAAATCAAAAAGAAAACAAACAAAAATAAAAAAAAATAATAAAAGAAAAAAACAGAAGAAAAAACAGTGTGCCAGAGCCCTTCTGACTGGAAGTAGGACTCTTCAGAAACTTTAGCCTGGTGCATTCTCAGTTAAGACAGGTCCACATACTTGAGAACAACAAGATTCCAAGTATTCAGCAGTCCTCAGTGCTGAATACTTGTTTGGTCCTCTGCCCACCATGTTGTCTCTGTGGATTCTTTTTGGAGGTGGCTAATTTCCCGAAGCGTGGTGTGCTTGGGCACATTGCACAAAGCTTAGGGATTCCAGGACAGTAGGCAGGATTGCAATAGTTAAAGTTGGTTAAGGCTTTCAGCACAGAATAATAACTTGTCCCTCTAGGAGTCCTACTAGGTTGAATCCCAAGCTTCAGATTCTTGGCCTTGATGAGTTCCTGTGAGTTAAAAACTACACACAGACATTATTCAGTGTTTTCAGATGCTTTTTAGTCAGCAGTCTTACACAAGTGGCCACTTCAAAGAGTCACAGAATGGTAGAGATTGGAAGGGACATTTGGAGATCACCTAGTCCAACCCTCCTTCCAAAGCAAATTCACCTAGAGCACATTGCACAAGAACACATCCAGGCAAGTTTTTAAAGTCTCTAAGGAAGGAGTCTCTACAGCCTCCCTGGGCAGCTTGTTTCAGTGCTCCATCACCCTCAAAGTAAAGTTGTTCCTTATATTCAGATGGAACTTCCTGGGTTGCATTTTGTTCCCACTGCCCCTTGTCCTGTTTCTGGGCACCATTGAAAAGGGCCTGCCCCATTCTCTTGACACCCACCCTTTAGATATTGATAAGCATTGATAAAAGCCCCTCTCAGCCTTCTCTTCCCGAGGCTGAACAGCCCCAGGTCTCTCAGTCTTTCCTTGTAAGAGAAATGCATCAGTCCCTTAATCATCCTTGAAGGCCCCTGTTGCACTCTGTCCAGCAATTCCCTGTCTCTTGATCTGGGGAGCCCAGAATTGGACACAGGACACCAGATAGTGGCCTCACCAGGGCAGAGCAGAGGGGGAGGAGAACCTCTCTCAACATGCTGGCCACACTCTTCTTAATGCATCCCAGGAGACAGTTGGCCTGCTTGGCCACAGAGGCACATTGCTTGCTCACAGTTAGCTTATTATCCACCAGGACTACCAAATACTTCTCCTCAGAGCTGAGGAAAAGAAGTATCAGCAAGATTAAACAATTACAAGAGGATTACCAAGGTGGAGGGGCCTGGACCCACAGCTGCTGTGGATGTGAATATATGCAGGTGCACACAGTTCTGAGTGTGCCTATGGGATTAGACCTTTTGGAGATTAGCTACATAAGATATTCAGAAATTTGTAAGAGTTTACTAAAGTTTCCACTTCTCCACATTCACTGTTCACACCCCTTGCATTCTAAGTCAGATAGAATTTACCTTCAGTTATGTTTTTACTAGCCATGTTTATATATATATATATGTCCTGGTTCCGTGTAAAAAGGGGTTCAGGGCAGGACCCACACGGAACAGAACTATGTACTCGCCTCTCCCCCACCCCCTCGAGAGAGAGAGAGACACTTTTTAAAAAAAATGAAGTATATTGTTCAACAAGGAACAGAAAA
>NW_008594070.1:7957-8426 GCF_000691845.1 Merops nubicus | reverse complement strand
GGTGTGTGTGGGAAGGGGAGGGAATACAAGGGTTTCCCCCCCACCCAGGGTCCTCCCAGTTGCTGGAAGGTCACGCCCCCATTCCAAGCCTCAAACCACAACAATATAGAAACACTAGGTGAAATCTGAACCACGAAAACGTTTGAAAATACAGTCTGCAGCTTTGTTACATTGTAAGAATAAATACCAGAAATCCCAGTAGAGTTTTGCTAGTATTGATTTTTCTGTGCAAAAAGGAATAGTTTAAGGTCCTGTTTTGCCAATGACCAGGCCCAACAAAAATTATAACACCAGCAGGGAGATGAATCAATATGCAGACTGTATTGTAGACAGAAATGTTACTATATGAATGACTGCCGGGGGCACAAACAGGTCAACAAGCTCGTACATGATTGACGCCACCCCCAACGATCCCACAAATGACCTGACTCGGACCACAACAAGTGGTATGAACAGAGCACCAAGGTTG
>NW_008594070.1:0-7716 GCF_000691845.1 Merops nubicus | reverse complement strand
TGTCAACTCCATGCGGGACCCCTGGGGCTCATTTCCCTTATGGCTCTCCCTGCAGGGCCGGCTGCACCCTGGGGGGAAGCTATAAGGCAAACTCACCCCCTCTTTATGAAGGGCTGTGGGAATCACCCATATGTCAACCTTAATTCAGGGGCTCGGGGTTCAAACCTAGCATTTCAGGTACTCAACAGGTTCTTCCTAAATCACTAATATCATCTACCAGAACTGCATAAATATCCTAGATAAGACCTGTGCATGTCAAGAGTAAGTCAGAAAAGGACCACTCATCATATTGTAATAATGTTTTCTGGGAAGTTTCTTCTAAAACCTAGCACAATGATCCATTGAAGTCTTTGTGATTATCCAGTATGCCCGTTTTAAAGATGAACTGAAAGATAGACTGAGGAATAAATGTCGCCGCCCAAAGAAGTGACCTAGCTTTACCTTGCATCTTACAGGAATCAGTCGCAGAAATCAGCAGTTATTTCCCCACTCTTAGTCCAGTATGGATGCATCTGTGGGTGCTGTGGAAAGCTCAGGTCTCACCCATACATAATTTTTATCATTTGGCAGAGGAAAACAGCAGAAGTCACATGCAGTGCAAAGCAAACCTTTCTTCATTTTCTCTATCCAATATATATATTTCAAAGTTTTCTGCATTCAGTGAAGTCCCTTGTAGGCATTTATCCTGTGACATTTTTGTACTGTTTTAAGAAGACATGAGAAGCAGGTTCTTGTTTTTATAATATCTGTGCCATAAGAATGATGAAAATAGGCCCAAGGGAAAGTCCTTTTTAAGGTTATATTCTTTCCTTAATGATATCATTCTATTACAAAATATTCCATAGTCTTTAATTATTCTGTGTTCTTCCATATATTCAATTATTGATGACTTTGCTGGTTTGCTTCATAAAAGAAATAAAAGACAACCAGTTTCCTTCCCTCCATTGACTTTCCTGCCCTTTCTGGAAGAGGAAGCATTTCAGGAAGGGACCAATAAGTGTTTCAAGGTTGCAATAAATACTCATGGGAGCTGTAATGTAAGTGGTAAAAGTAACAGAATAAATAAATAACAAAAGTAACATAACTTAGAAAATCCCTAAGCTGTTCTGATACCATATTTGCAATGGTAAACCACAAACTGAAAATGCATGATATGGCATGTTACTCTAAAGAAATCCACCTGTTAAATTTATGAGTTACTATCTTTCTGAGTAGCATCTAGAAAACTTTGAAGCCTCTTCCTTTGTAAAAAGCAGGAGAATGTACAGAAGAAATACAATTTGCTCAATACTGCAATACACACACCTTTCCCTTTTCATGTCAGAATGCTGAGAAGTTTTCACTTCCAATTAAGTTGTCTGAGAAAGAAAAAGTATGTGTTCCTACTCTACAGGACAGGTATATGAAATTTCATCTATTTTTATGTATAGGACAGCTTACAAACAAAAAGGTCATTCTTTTGCTTTGATTACCTGCTTTGTTACTACCAGCCACTAGGGAAATAAGTTAAATCTGATCATCTCACAATTCTGGTTTACATTTATTCTCAAAAACAATATATAGTAGTTTCTAGGCATTTATCTTCTTTTCATACAGATTAGTTTTTATGTTACACATCTGATTTTGGAATAATCATGCAGACAGAACAGCAAGTAAAACAATAGCCACAAAACACAACCCAAAACCTTTTCATGCAAGTGGTATTCCAAAGAGGAACTGTAAGCTTGGAAATCAGAAAATGTCTTCCTCCTTATATATTTAATTCAGAGAAGCTGACACTTTATTGCACAAAGAATACCATTTTGTTATAACACATTGGTACTGATGAACTATCAACACTCACACACAAAAAGGCCGATACAAAGCAGAGCTGAAGTGACACCCAGAGCATCAACATTTCATACCGCTGAATCTTAGTACTGCATTCATCATTTTGTTACATGTAGCATTTAAGAAATGCAGAGCTGATTTTGTGTGTTTATTTGTTCTTTTTGACATATAATTAAACAAAGATAGAATATTGTGGAGGTATTCTGTGCCATATGATTCATTATGTACCACTTGGCTGTGGAATCCCTGGAAATATTTACAAAATATTTCAAAATATGAGTTTATGATCATAAAATCTGACATAGTTCAGGGATTCATCAGACTTAAAGAGACTACTCCTTCAGAAAACAAGGAAATAAAGAGTTATGCCCCTGACAAAGAAAATATTTTATCCCCATAAATCTTGCTAAGTAGATTCAAATGTACGTTTGTATGAATTTTTGTTTCCTCTGTATTGCAGGAAACAAAATATCTCCCTGAAGCTATGGATCCACTTACAGACCATTTTAAAAACTACAGGTTCCCCATTTCATGTGGGGACATTTATTCCAAGAGCACAGACGTTGTGCATTCTTCCTGCTTTACATTTCTTCTTCAATGTGTTCTACGCTTCCAGTTTCTTCTCTTCTCTAGCCATTAATGTCTATCTCTTTGGGCACCTGTGTGCTGCTCAAGTAACCAGCTCCATTAGCCTCTCAGAACATCAGTTCACTCATTCCAGGTTAACAGTCCTCTTGTCCTACTGAAAATCTCAGTGAGGATTCATATTCATTTCCCCAGTTATGAATTTTATATGCTTACCTTGGCAATATTGGGTAACTTGAAATTAAAAGGAGAGAAAAAATTCTATTTTTTCCACCTACAGGGAAGAAAGTAACTTCCTTCCAGTTGAACAAATATCCAGGGTAGTACCAAGCTGCTGGATCAAATATTGCAAAACTCCTTGCTCCCCCAGTTCAGCAAAATGGACCTACATTATTCAGTTTTTCTTAATAATTACATTAAGTCTTTCATTTACTAAGTGGGTTTTGGTTTTTTCCTTTTTCTCATCTCTTTGCATTTCCTTAATGTTCCTAAAACATACTGTTATCAATGTGGATATTTGGTAACTTAGTTTCTTTAGAGTTGATATCAAGAACTGAGGTATAAATAAAGAGTTGAAGCTGCTTGGTTTTTGTTATACTGAAGTTAGTTGTAATACCAAGTGACAATGAAATCAGATCTGTTGAGTCTGAAGCTCAAAAGTTATTCTTAATTCAATGGCAGATATTTCTTTTTTGAAAAAAATAAAGATTAGAATGCGTATGAGAAACATACACTTTCACTCAAAGAATCTGAACACTTGTTTGGCTACTAAGGATGACAGCTAACCTGTCACAAGAGATTATAATATGGAAACATTATTGTTTATATTTTAAATAAATTAGTCAATGTAATCAATCAGTATACATAGTCTAATGTTACCTAACAACTTTTAACTGTACACTGTCATGACAATTCAGAATAAAATGAAAACAACCCCTTCTAACCTGCAAAGATCAGTTTTCTCATATAACCTGGGGTCAAAACCACTAAAAGCCTTACTCAAATTCTCAAATTTATCGTTATTGCATAAGATGCCTAGAAAACATTTTTTTCATCCTTATTAAATACAAGCTATGTCAATAATCATTCCTTTATTTCCTTTGGGCAATATAAAAATTTAATTCAAAAAAATTTAGTGTTTCAGCAAGCTATGAGCATGTAAAAAGAAAGTTTTGTAATGAAAATATTCTTGCAACCTTGTTATAACAAGTGGTAGCATTTTCTTGATAAAAACATTGTACTAAGAGTATAAAGGCACAGTAGCTGAATTCAAAACATTTTGTATAAGAACGTATCTCCATCTGGATAAGTGATACATTTTCCTCATATATATGTATCTGGTGTGGAACATATAATGTATGTGCTTAACTTGAGCCTCTAACTGGTCCATTTGATAATTTTCTGCTTAAAGTAGATCACACTGCCAAGTATTTTCATTTGCAGAAGCAGGATTCCACTGTTAGGAAGATACTCCTGTACATTTAAAGTTAAATCGTGTAATAACTCTACAATCTAATTTATTTCTGTAAGTAATAAAAATCTACAAAATTTCCACCCCCCCCCCCAAAAAAAAAAATAAACAAAAACATGTCCATAAAGTTTATTTTACTTTTGGATGCTATTTATATCCAAAGTGGAAAGTACAGCTAGTATCTCTAATATCTAATAGAGGCAAAATGTTGTTAACAGAACCAGAAGTGGCAAGTGAATCTCTCAAGATGACCAGTTTATACTTTAACAAATTAAGGTTTGATATCAACAAGCAGTAGCTGTTGAAGTAGACAATAACTAGAATAACAGCTTTAATACTATGATAGGAAAGGGATGCTTCAGTGACATAACAAACTGTATGACAGATACAAACATGTTATTTTTGATCGTGTAGCTGTGTCAAAGAGTTCATAAATCTGTAATCCTTTGCAACATTCATATTGCTGTCAGGAATGCAGGTTTCAAATCCGGTATATAGAAATCCATGACAAACTTTAGACACAGTTTAAATCATCCTTTCACACTGACACTGTTTCTTTGGATGGATTCTATTACATCAGTACAACAAGGCGTGATATTATTCCTAAGAGGGACTTTAACAGGTGAGATGGCCATACTATCAAGCTCAGAAAAGATCTCTTCTTCAGCTAAGTTTTTGACATTTACTCCAATGTATTTTATGTTCTTCTCTAAGTAAGTGAAAACTGTTTTGAAAAGCTAATTTCCAGTTATTTTAAAACATTTTTCCTTCATTCAAATTTATTACTTGTTTTCAAATATAATTTGCCTATCTCAGCTTCCATAGGTCATTTGTGTTTTGTCTCTATAGGGATACAAATTATACCTCTAAAGAAATACAGACATACCTAGCTGCCCTGTGCAATTATCCAGCACAAAAAAAAAAAAAGGTTATTTTAAAAGACACTATTGTTAACATAACATTATTTCATCTGTTTCTGTTCAGGGAAGGTATTGAGAACATTAGTTCTCAGCTTTACTTAGCTAGAGCTTTGGCTCACAGCTGCTATCTATTTGTCTTTCTTTTAACTCAAAAGCTAATGACTAAATATGGAGAAGTAGAAAAATATACATCAAAGATAAATTCAAAGCATCATATCCCTGTACTCCCAAGCTCATACAGTCAGTATAAAGTTACAGAACTGGAGTGTAGGGGTGAGGAGAAGACAAAAGGTAAGAAAAGTTGGAAGTAGCAAATTTCATACTTAGTTTCTTCCAAAATTTAAAATTGAGCCACTTTCAGAGACTTCCTTTATATTTAGTAAAAAATGTGTTTCTCAGTATGTCATGTGAATTTAAACTCCTTTATTACTAAGCTTTCAGAAGCATTCAGTGAAAAAGCATTCTTCTAGTTGGTCTCGCTTGAGGATTTCAGCTAGGTGCCACAAATATCAGTTTGCAAAACTAGTTTGAGGCATTGTTCCTTAAATATAATTATAAAGATAGTTTGATGAGTGGGGATAGTTGCATCTTTACTACCAAAACCAGAGCAAAAACTTATTTTCTAAAAGGAGGGGATTGGAATTATTGAAGTCTCATAATCGTAATGTACTTCTCCAAAGATTTACATCTCTTAGGACTCTTAAAGCTTCTTGGCAGTTACAGTGACAGGGGGACACCTCGGTTCTATATTCAGAGACTCAGGTCAACATCTCTGAACTTTTACTACACCTGCCTGCCTTCTTTCATTCTCATTTCCTCTTCTAGGAGTAATTCTTGCTCACAGAATGATCTAATAGAGATTAAACTAAAATGTTTGCAAAAGCTGTGATGATCAATATCTTATATACAGAAGTAAGGAAAGCTATTCCCTGTTTGCTCCAGTGTTGCAGAGAAAAACAAAACAAAACCAAAACTGAACCAAAACAAAAATGTTTGCAACTAAATGAGAAGGGAAAATCTCAGATTATTCTCAGGTCTTCAGGATGGTTGCTAAGGGAATCTGGGGCACAGGTTATTTTCTCTAATATTGTACCACTTGGGAGCAGCAACCCTGGAATAAACAAAAAAATCCAATCTATTAATGCATGGCTCCAGGGCTAGTGCCACCACCACAATTTTGTTTGTTTGTTTGTTTTGGTTTGTTTTTTTTTTGATAACAGGATAGCCTGTATGGCACAAGAAATACTAGCATCAAAGGGGAGAGACCTGTCTCATAAGGGGAAGAGAATCCTTGCCCAGGAGATAGCAGGGTGTATTTACAGGGCTTAAAACTAGATGTGAAGGGGGAGGGGGTGACAATGCTATGGTCATAAGTGATAGGCAACAGGACAATATTCCAGGGCTAGTGGAATGGCAGAACGACAGGCTATTAGTCAAAGAACACCCTCAGGGATTAAAGGGATGCCCATCTAAGTTGCTAACACATCCAGCAGCCCAGCTGAAAGGCCTCTACACCAATACACGCAGCCTGGGCAACAACCAGGAAACGCTGGAAGCTACTGTGCTACAGGAAAGCTATGACACAGTGGCCATCAATGAAACTTGGTGGGACAAATCCTATGAGTGGAGCGTAGCTATCAATTGTGCAGGACACAGGAGTGGAAGGAAGGGCAGCAGTGTTGCCCTTTATGTTAAGAAATTGATGGATTCTGAAGAGTTGTCCCTTAAAAATAGCCACAAGAAGGTTTAAAGCTTACAGGTAAAAATCAGGAATCGAGAAAACAAAGGGGACCTTTAAGACTGGTGTATACTACAGGCTACCTGATCAAACGGAGCTTATTGATGAGGCCTTCTTACTCCAGCTACAAGAGACATCAAGCTCACAGATCTCATCCCACTGTGGGATTTCAACTACCCTGATATCTGCTGGAAAAACTGCACAGTAAGCTGTAGGCAATCTAGGAGACTCCCAGAGTGCCTTGATGACAACCTCCTAATGCAGGAAATACATGTCCCTACTCAAGGGGATGCAATATGAGACCTGATAATCAGAAATGCTATTGAGCTCATCAGGGACATCAAGACAGGAAGCAGTCTGGGCTACAGTGATCATGCATTAGTGCAGTTCACAGTCCTAAAGGGTATGAGGGAGATGAAAAGCAAAGTCAGAACCCTAAATTTTAGGAAAGCAAACCTGAGACTCTTTAAGGAGTTAGTAAGACTCTCTGGGAAATAGTCCTTAGGGACAGATTTTTAAGGATACTTATAATAGAGTGCAAGAACTCTCGATTCCCAGCAGTAGAAAATCAGGTAGGGAAGGAAAGAGACCAGCATGGCTGAGTCAAGACCTGCTGGTCAGACTAAAGATGAGACTGCACAAACAGTGGAAGCAGGGACAGGTATCCTGGGAAGAATACAGGGACACAGCCCAGTTGTGCAGGGATGAGGTGAGGAAGGCCAAGGTGCAGCTGGAGCTGAACTTGGCAAGAGATACAAAGGAAAACAGGAAGGGCTTCTATAGGTACATTAACCAGAAGAGGAAGGTTAAAGGAGGCATCCCCTCCCTGAAGAACAACAATGGGGAATTCGTAACAACAGATGAGGAGAAGGCTGAGGTCCTGAACATTTTTTTTTGTCTTAGTCTTCAATGACTACTTCTCTCCTCACAGCTCTCAAGTGGATTGCCTGTGAGACAGGGACCAGAGACAAAGCCCCTCCCACAATCAACAAGGACAAGGTTCTTGAATGTCTGGGGAACCTTAACATTCACAAGTCCGTGGGGCCTGATGAGATGCACCCTAGAGTGCTGAAGGAATTGGCTGATGTAGTTACCAAACCACTGTTGATAATATTTGAAAATTATCAACATTTGAAAATTATTTGCCTGGCAGTCAGGCAAAGTCCCTAGTG
>NW_008594069.1:8722-21367 GCF_000691845.1 Merops nubicus | reverse complement strand
AGGGAAAAAATGGTGCATTTTAAAATTTATATTCTCTTTTTATTGAATAAATCTTCTTGACAGGTGAGGAAATGGCTATCTCCCTGCTGTAGCTATAAAAAATACACTCAGCTTTGTACTGAACATCTAGATCTCATGCATGTTATTGTAATAGACTTTGTTACAATTGAGACCTGGAATAAAGCTTTCAGCAAAGGTTTATTTTACATGCACATATTTTGAAGCCTAAAGTGAGTATTAAAGTAATGAAATGTTTTATATTCAGCTTTAACACTGGGCAGTAATAACACAAAAGAAATACTGCTGCATTCAATTGGGTGGTTTGTATTTAATATTATTTACTCTAAGGAGGTAGAGTAAAAGATAAAGAGGTGTCTTAGAAATAGCTATGATTTTGCTAGAATTTTGATTTTTGGGATTGTTTATAGTAGCTAATGTGATTTTAAAATTTTTCTTGAAAATTATTGCAAGCTGGCATAATTTCAATATAAGTTGTGAAGATTCAACCCATTACAGCTTCATTGTAACTTAGAGCCAGATTCCAAGCTCTGCATAAAGAGCACTTGTTCTGCCAGACCAGACTGTATCAGCCTTGAGAAGTCCTTAACTTCAAAGTAGCTTCTATAAATAGCAACATAAGTAGTTTGAACTGATAGAAAATGTCTGCTATTACTTGGAAGTTCACAGTAATTTCTTTAATTTATTGAGGTGTTTTACCACTTCTCTGTCCTCTAAGAAAAGTGTGCCCCTATTCAGTCTGCTTGACATCTAAACCATGTGATATTGAACAGTTGTAACCGAACCTTTGGCTTAAGGGGAGACACGAGGCAGACTGAGGAGGTCAATTCCATTGAACCATCTGCTACATAAAAACAGACCTGAATTAATGTAGATTTGAGTAACTGGACTTGTGCAAGCATAATTTATGAAAACTAAAATATAAACATTCTGGTTTATGGGGCTTTTACATCTGGAAGTACACAATACTGGGAAATGACAGTGCCCAGAGGGTCTGGGACCCAGTAAGTTTTAGAGATTCAATTAATCCATCATTTGCGCAAATTAGATTTTATTAAAATCAACAGGCATTTTACCACAAATATGCTGATACCCACTGTGCTATAAAAGCAGTCCAATGAGTGACAGCACTCCTCAGATCTCACCATATATTGGACATATCTGTGAGATTCTTGGTGTACATAGTTTCTTCAAATTTTCAGTCATCCATTGCAAATCAAAGTATGTTATCAAACTTGTTGTGAAATGCATATGCAGTGATGTACAAAGCATGTATTTTAGATTCTAGATTGTTAGGAGATTGTGTAGGCTGACATGGACTAATATGAAAATAAGCTCTTTCACATCTGTCCAAAACTAATGTTATTTTAAAGTGACGCTTCAGTATTCCTGTATATCTTAAGAACACATGCTAGCTGAGCCTTTCCTACTGTTGCAGATATTTATAATGTGTTGTTTTGACAACTGCAGACACTGATCACAGGAAAATCTGAAAAGACATGTATAAAAGAAGTTAAAGACTGTTCAGCTCTGGTTGAAAATCCGCATAAGTTTGAATACGGGTATTGTTTTAAAAAAGAAAATAGAAGTTTACAATTCTGCATGTCATTGTTCCTGAAAATGAACTGCAGGCATAAACTGCAAACACAAAAAAAGATCACAAGTCCAGCAAAAAAAATCAGGACAGAGTCATAAATGTTTAGATACTATGAGCAGCATGCTGATTTTTATGGTGCAGACAATGTCAAACTGCATTTTACAATTCCTTGATAAATTCTCCTTTTGTAAGAAGTTCAAAGGCTTCCTCAGCTTTGGCTTTAGTTGCAGTCCTAAATTTGACAAACAATTTGGTAAGGGGCTGTAGGCAGCTGTAAATAATCAATGGCTCAGTCTATTGCTGTGTGGCATGCAGTGTGGTACCCCAAATTGCCATCACCTCCCGGAATGTGCACTGAATTCAGTGCTTCCCAGTAGTGGTCAGGGGGCCTGTCTCAAACTGGCGAGAGACAGAGTGCAGGGAAAGCTCCACATCTCATGCCTGGTCTATGTTTGAGCCCTTCCAAATTAAGGTACTCTTCTAATCCTTGCTATTCTGAATACAAAAGAAAGAAAGAAAGTGTCCTGCAAGTGAAAATTAGAGCTCCTCATTCTTAGATGCAAGAGTTGTTAGGCTGCAAAACTCTTCTTTTTTTTTTAACTAGATCCATAAATCTTTCTGGGAAGTGCAAGAGCTTTAACTGGCCAGATGGAGGTTAGGGCACTGTGACCATGCGATATTTGGTACAGGTCTGGATTCAGGGTCCCTACACCACTTTGGAAAAGCCCACTTCTGGACCAAGCTTAATTTCCAGGCTATTGAGCTGGTTGTCAGCTAGTGAAGATTTTCTATTAGTGATTGAATGAGAACCCTGCTTGTTAGCATACATGCCATCCTTTCTCAGGGCAGGCATAGCTTTATTTGCACAGAGTCTAGACAGGTACTCCTCAAGCTAGTCTCATCAAAGTTCTTTATTAAATAGCAAAATGAATCCTTGGTAACCAGATTTGTGAGTGTCTGTCAGAAATAAAGTTTGCTGGAATTATTTAGAACAAGGTAGGTAGTTGCTGCTTTAACAAATATTCTTCTCCGATGAAACCTTTCCTAGAAGTTAAAACAGGACTATATTTTAGGAGACATTAATTGTGGTGTAAGGTTTCATGCTGATTTGGACTATGGCCTTTGCTGTTTAGCTGATCTCTGTCTGCAAAACTTAGGTGGTCTTACATCATTCAATGGTTCAGTGATGATTATGTCATTAATAATTCTCAGAAGCTCTTCTGGAAAGTTGCACAGTAGGATACATCTTGAATATGTTACTGTATGGTTTGTCAATAGATAAGGAATTTCAGGTCTCTATTAAAATGAAGATTTAATCCATGCTGTGTCAGGAACACTGATTTTATGATGATGGATGCTGAGTGAAAGGCTTTAGAATAGATAAAGAAGAATGTCCATTTATTACATTCTTATAAGACTATTATCAGTCTTCTCATTATTTTTTTCCCCACTCATAATTTCTGCACTCTTTCTTTGGCAGGCTCCCCGAATATCAGGTAACTGTACTGGGTTGTTGGACACATGCCATTAAAACCGATTATCTGTGGCAGTGTTCAGACAATTTAAATATTTCCTAAAACTTGTTTTAAAAGGTCTTTTTGTTCACACTCTGTCTTGAAAGTCAGTTTCGGTAGTCAATATTGAGAGATCTTGATATACTGTTATGAATGATGCTTATAAATGTGCTGACACTTTCACAGGAAGATGAAAAATATACTCTTGTGTTACGCTTTTCCAACCCTGCTTGGGATTTCAGGTGCATAAGGCAGACTGAGCACAATCTGCTCAGCCCTTTGCTGTTCAAGGGCTTCTCTGACATTCCAAAAGATATTTAGATATGGATTAATATTTTGTTGATTTTTTTTTTTGGCCCAAGCATTACTAAATACAAAGTCTGGGTGTATCACAAATCTTTTAATAAGAATGAGTAATTATCTAAACATTTGTGAAAAGGTTTGTCTTTCCTTGATTTCATTACAGTCAAATAATCAGCAGTTATATTCCTCACTGGGGTTATAAAATACTAAAAATTTATGAATGCTACAGCTTTGTTAGGAATAGGAATATTGAGATTTTTAGAATCCTGTCCATCACTTGTCAGCTGTTGTTTTTCTATAAGACAAATTTTGGAAATGGTGAATCCATGCTGAAATATTTGTTCTAAGAAAATGCCGAACTAAGTTTACAAATATTTTGTATTCATTAAGACTAGGGATATGTGAGTATATATTAATATCGTGTTTCTAGAAAGATAATACCATTAACAAGTCACCATGCAATACTACCTACCTTCTTCAGAAAGTAGCTACCACAAACATAATCACTTTTATATCAGTGAAAATACTACAATCTGAAATATTTTTTTTCCCCAAAAATAAAGATTTCATTAAGAAGTTCTGTTTCATTTATGTATGCAACACTTATTTTTCTTAAAATGGCTTTGATTAAAAATTCTTCATACATGATATTGTGATTTCCAGGTTCAAAAGTGTATCTTTTCAGTAGCAAAATGAGCTTTTTCATTTTTATTTTTAAATTACAGTCGTCAGCATGAAAAGAGTAAGTGTTCAAACTAAACATTTGGAATAGCTTGAATGTTGACTCTTTTTTAGTAGAAATATACTAGGATGAATTTTATTTAGGACCAGATTTTCAATGTCTCAAAAATAAAAAACAGTTTCCCACCCAGCTCTAAATAAGTTCTATTTTACACTGAGCTTCCATCAGCTGTCAGGTATACACAACCATTAGTGAAGACATACAGAAAATTCAGGTCTGACTTTCAGATGGCCTAAACTTGTGGTAACTAGCATGAAAAACTTCAGAACAGCTTAATTACAGAATACCATAATTGCTGCCATCTTCAGCTGAGTGAATGGTGATCCAGGCATCTAAAAAATTAGGTCCTCAGTTTTGCTTTTTATTATCATCACTTTTAAAATCTGGGTTTATTCATGCAATGAGTACTCTAGTTGCTCTAAGACTGGGATGTCACAGAGGACATCTTTTTCTCGCTCAGTGATCCTAATGGATGTCCTTCTTGTTTTTCTACATGAAGTGAACTGAAAGATGTGTTTGCTTTAGCTCAAGCCTTAGCACCATTTATATTTAAGCGGTAGTGTTGGTTACAGCAATATCTGCTTGTCAAATTTTACTTTGTGATAGTTTGACTGACATGAGCTGTCTTTTCTTTCCACCCCACTACATATATATGGTTATGTCACATGAGAGAATTTCTCAATTCCTTTTTAACAATATGGTGATTGTTTCAGATTACTGTCATAGGTACAGTTGTGAGCTTTTAGGTCCTCTAGGATGGGGAGTTCTCTGTGGGAAGTAAAAATCTATTTCAATGCCTTTTGCTAGAGTCTTTCTATCTTTGAGATTAGATGATTATTAGCTTTTGAATGCTATGGTTACAGAAAAATAGCTTCATATTTATGTGAACTATCAGGCAACTGTAACTTATCTAACACAGCTTTCTACTTATCAAACGTTTTTCTGAGGTACTCTAAATCTCCAAAATGGTACAATTGGGTTACATTTTGTTCATGTCCAGAAAACTCCATGTTTTATCAGTTTCAGCATAGATATTTATATAAACATCCATCCAAGATATCTCTTACCTTGGCATGCATAAATCTTTATGGTACACGTCAGACCAGTGAGAAAAATCCTCATAGATGGAAAAGTACAATTCTAATGAAGCCATTTCATTCTTTGTGTGTTGCTACAAGTTTTATTATGTGGAAACTATCTTGTATGTATACACTCACAAGGATCTGAGAAAAGTTTAGTGCCATACACTGAGAGCAGGAGAGAGCGGATGAGTTGTTTAGTTGATTTGGTGTTCTGGTGCTGGTTTTTGTTTTTTGTTTATTTTTTAATTCCAAGTAAATAAACAATTTGGTCTGTAATGATGGCAAAAATAGCACTCTAGTATCTTAAGAATGATGTCCCAACAACCATGTAAATGCTTAGATTTAATTAATAGCTTTAATTAAGTAAAATCCAAGAAGAACAACAATAAAGGTAAATCAGCGGACTGTAAAATGCTACCAAATTCCAGAAAGAACATGGCCCAAACTGAAACCACTGAAGTCAGTAGGAAACTTGTACAACCTAGTGCAACTCAGAAATAGGAGGAAAAAGGAGGAAGCTGGGGCACTTCTCACTGTGTATACTCTGCCTGCATTTGCTGTCACAGAAAACAGAGTTCAAAAGAATATTCTGTTTGTGTTGCTTGAGGCCTCTCGCTTCTCCCTTGAAAAAGCAGCATGCATCCTGGATGCTCACATGAAGAAAAGGAAGTGTGAAAATACTTTCATATTTCTTCTTGTATCACAGAGTGTCCTAATATATGTTTTTATTATGTTTATAGACTCTTTGGCTATGCAGTGTTAATGACTGTCCATAGCCTTTTACATCTCCTTCCTTTCTCCTTTATACATTATGAATCAGATATGCCATTCATTCCTTTTGACAGTCTCAATTTATAGTTGAGCTAGAATTTCCCAGCCTTAGCTAGTCATGGCTCTTAACTACAACATGTGTATGAGGCCATGTTGTACTGTTCATGGACTTCTTAAGGAGGTCAGAAGAGACTGTTACTCTGTATTATGATCTGACCCATTACATGGAGTTACTGTCCTGACCAGCTACCATGCAATCTCACTATGCCTTTGCTATGTTTGCTAAGGCAACTAAAAGTCTTCTTTAAATACCTTCTGCATTCTTTGACAGTGAAACCAAAGTCTTTTCAGTGCATTTGAGAAGGTTTTTCTGTAATTAAATTTCTAATCTGTGTGCATTGAGATAAATTTTATGACCTATAAGAGTAGAAAATGCTAGAAAATAAAATCACACCAAATAGCCTAAACATCGTCACTTGTATGTGGGTACTTCTTATTAATTCTTTTGAACACTGTGATCCTCCTGACATGCACACAGAACCTTCAAGTTCTGTGTGGTTTGCGTTTTAATAGAATAGTTGTATGATGGTTCTTAGCACCTTGATTGACATAATCCTGACACACAGCAGGTGAAGTTGGATCCTTGGAAACATCTATCTGATTTGCATGAGCTACATATGCACAAATACAGATGTACAATAAATGGGCTATTCAATAACAATATATTACAGAGCTCCAGGTGGCTTCTTTAGACAAACAGAGCTTTCATATTAATACCTTTATGCTACAGATGGAATAAAAATAAACACCTTTTCTCTAATAACATGTACAATGACTTGCATGGATATTTTGTCATTTGAAATTGCATACATGTACAGTAATATTGAAACCTAATACTGACATAGCTTTGAAGTCAATGAAAACTTGATTATTATTACCAGAAGTATTGGCTAGTGTGCACTTAAGTAACTTGCAGATTACATTGTGCTGAATATGTAATTCTACTTGGTTTATGTTCCTTTAGATTTGCAAAGAATTTTCCCTCATCTCTTTTTCTAGCCTGTTGGTAAAATATATCTAAATATAAAACTGATAACTTTTCCAATAACTGTGACCAAACATATGTCAGAAGCTGCTTGTCCTGAGGTAGGAAATATAAATTATGCTTAATCACAATGTTATCAAGCTATTTTTAATCAATACTTTTATCCTAAATCACTTTTCCTTTAGGGACTTGTGTAACACTTGCCCAACTTTTTGGGTCAAGGAGCCCATGCAGAACTTAAAGCTTTAAATACCATGCTGAACAACTAATAATTTATGTAAAACAGCAATGCTGGCTCTATGGAGACAGTAAGTATTGTTGCAAGTTTAAAATTACTAGAAAATACGGAACAAAACGACATATAACAAAGTAATCAATCAGGCAGACCTTGGTGAATTTTATTTAAAGTAGAGCATTCTTCTCCCCTGTTCCAGTTCTGCTTGCACACTTTCTTGCAGGGACTGACTGTTATTGGGTAGAAAAATAAGAGATGTGTAATACCTCCCATCCCTAATCTCCCTCTTCGCAAAGGTCATTAGCTCAGCAGTACTCAGCATCTAGTGGGAAATGTTTCCCTTCCTTGCCTGACATGCCCTGATGCAATTTTAATTCTACAGTTGTAGCCTGTCCCTTTAAAGGTAACACAGCAGATTCTGTTTTCTTCATCAGAAATACTCAGAACTGGGATGTGAGCTTAAACCATTTCTGTATTTTGTCAAGAAAGGTTCATATGATCCAACATATCTGCTTGGTGGCTTCAGTGCTTTGAATAGTAATTGAAACAATATGACAAATCTCACAGAAAACTGGGAATAGGCAAGGTTTGTGCTTTGATTGTTACTTATTAATTAAAGGTAGCTTGAAACTGAGGATATAACTGATAGTACCTATCCTTGACCACTGTATGTATCAACTTGCTGCCTGCGTGGGAGTCTGAAACAGGATTCTGCCTAGGCAATTCAGTGCTTGTCATTGTGCTGTCTTTTGGTTATTTAATCCAGAGATACTATATATAGATTGGGTGTTTAGAACTTTACCAGCTGTGCAGAACTGAAAAACAGAATTTCTAAACACTTTGCTTTTACAAGACACTTTTCATTTCCCACCATGTTTAATGTTCATTCCATAACTTTCACAAGAATTCATAAGTGATGGTCTTGCTCCTTTGCAATGCACTGAAGTTTATAGAATAAAACCAGAAGATACTAGGTCTGATAGTTTAGGCCATTTTTTGTGCTAGCTTTACAGGAATAAAAATAACCATCTGCATAAAATTTAAAATATTTAACTGTACGATTATCTATAAAAAATGAGAAGCTTGAAGGGCGTGCATTTATTGCTGCATCTGAAATGTGCCTTTGTCAATATTGAACTGTTTGAATTTATTTTTTTTCCCCCCCTAGGATTTTTCTCTAAATTGGAATTATGAACATTAGGAAGTAGTTGGTTTTCATGTAAAGTTCCTGTACTTGGATTTGAGAATATTTAATGTCAGCAATAGAAATGCTCATGCTTTGCTGAAGATCAGTAGCAGAAGTAGTCCTATGCAATTTATTTCACTATAGTACTCTGTCCAAGATTAGAAAAGATAGACATCTATCCAACTTTTGTATCTATTACTTTTCTTCAATGACTTTTTTTCAGGTACTTCTGATGTATATTTTATATACATAGATAGATAGATAGATAGATACACATACAAACGCATACATATATATATAAATATGCTAGCAGGACTAGGACTAGGGAATTTTAAGTGCCCTTGCTACAAGAAGGACATTGAGGTTCTGGTACATATCCAAAGAAGGACAACAAAGCTGATGAAGCGTTCAGAGAAAAAGTCTTACGAGGAGCAACTGAGGGAACTGGGGTTGTTTAGTTTGGAGAAAGGAGGCTCTGGGGAGACCTTATCGCTCTCTATGACTGTGTGGAAGGAGGTAGTAGCAAGGTGGGGGACAGTCTCTTTTCCCAAGTAACAAGTGATAGAATAAGAGGAAGTGGCCTCAGTTTGTGCCAGGGGAGGCTTAGGTAAGGTGTTAGGAAAAAACATTCTTCACAGAAAGGGTTGTTAAGCAGTGGAACAGACTGCGCAGGGAAGTGGTTGAGTCACCATCCCTGGAGGGATTTAAAAGATTTACATGTGGTGCTGAGGGACATGGTTTAATGATGAACTTGGCAGTGTTAAGTTAATGGTTGGACTTATGGTCTTAAAGATCTCTCCAAGCTGAAACAATTCTATGATTCTGTATTCTTCTAAGTGAAAACAGCAAATCATTCAAAATATTTCAGCCCGAAAATATTCTACAGGATATGATAGATACATGCGACACCTAGAAGTAATGTCAGCTAGTTTGTATCTGAAATGATGAATAGCTGATTTTAATTTTTGACCAGAATCTATCTTTTCTGTCACTTTACTCTGGCCCAAATCAATTTTGTATGGAAATTGTTTTGCAGCTTGTTTGGAATGATCTTGTAGTTTTGATTTCTTTTCTAATAAGAGGGTCTAGCATAGTAACTGTGAAAACTGACTTCACCTGATGTCTCTTATAGTCCTTTTCTCAAGATCAAAGAAATTCAGGCAACTAAACACATGGAGTTTTTCATTGCCTGTAAGAGATGAAGTGGGTAAGTTTGATCCTTGTGATATAGTGCCTGTCTGTGAGAAAATAAAAAAAATTCTTATCCACAGGTGGTTTTTTGACATTTTCCCCAAAAGCTGTTTTCATATATAAAAGCCCAAGAAACCTGAATGGTTTTTGTAGCTTGGCAACCAGATGTGCAGACAATGTCAGAGAAATGCTGATCCTACAATTCATTAACCTGTATGTCCTCTTTAATGTAGAGGACACAGTTATGCTGTGTAGTATCTTTTATAGAGATATCAGAGTGCCTGGTTTTACAATATGGAGAGAAGAAATGCAAGATTCAGCAGGACAGGAATATTTCTATGTTATAGCCAAAACAATAAAATCTGCCTCAGAATTACTGCTTTCCAGCAGCAGTAATTCCAACAAAAATGTAAAAGTTCTGTTGAGTAGCTTATACATGAATAGAAAGAAATAATCACTGTTACTAGGATTGCCTTTTTTTTTTTTTTTTAATTATTATTCCATCTACTTCCTTATATTTGGTCTAAATGTGGAACTTTTTGAAAGCCACATAGAAGTGGTCCATACACTAATCCTATTATTGATTAATAGGATTAATGACTGTAACTCCTGTATAAAGCTCTGAAAACAGACCCTCTTGTCCCAACCTTCTCTTCTTTTGTGAATTGATTGTCAAGATAATCCACATATATGCAAGAACATTCAAATGTATGAATTATATGTCTCTTCATGGGCCTGAATTTTGCTTTGCATTTACCATTAGTAAGCATCTTTTCTATATCTAGAGGCATTTTAGCAAAAGAGTGAAAATATGTTATACTGATGATTTTTATGGTTACCAGTTCTGTTTAGGCAAGACATCCTAGATAACAGAATTAAATTTATCTTTTTAAAATGAATCATAAATTCACTTATCTGTAATTTCAAAAACAAATAGACAAATTAATTTATTAAAAAGATCAAAGTAACTGAAATAGAAGTATTAGTGCACTATTAAAGCTGCAGACACCTTTATTAGCTTGTTATATCCTGGCTGCCGTTTTTCCTAAGCTGAGCAGACACTAATCTGAAAGACAAACATCATGTCTCAGTTTAAAGATCCAAAGTGATTTTACAGACAGGTACTTTTTCAGAAATACCATTTGTGTTCCTGTAGAACTCAAGTTTTATAAAGGCAGGTTTTTCTTTCTATTGCAACACAAAAATCTGCTAGAATTTCTTATGAACAAAACTCAAGAGCTATTAATTAAAAAGAAACAAGACTCCCTAATATTAGGGTATACTTTTCTTGTTGATATGTATTTGAAGCCTGCTTCATCATCTTCAGAGACAAGGTGCTTATGTGTGCCATTCTGTGACAGAAAGCAGTTTTCCAGCTAGGATGTAGCTTAATTGGAGAGTTTGAGTGGGTGTTTTGTTTGTTTGTTTTCCTTCTTTTTCCTCAGAATGAATCTTAAGACTTATCCACATCCTTATGCTATGATCAGTGAACAAAAAAATAGGACAGTAAATGAAGTTCTTAGCTGATATACTGCCTAGTAAGAAATTATAATATCAATATTATATATAGCAAGATAAAAAGTATACTACTTTCATAGAAGAGATTCTGTTTTCAGATGTGATATCCTATCTATTGATCAGTCATTACAAGCTTAATTTGGCACAAATGAACCCTTTTTCATAAAAAAGTTCTGAAGAAGAGGAACTAAAGATGATTTAAGCCTCATCATGAGATAACTTTGGTTCATCTTATTTTGAAAAAAACAGTTGACTGATTTTTGTCCTTGTAAAATCAATTAGATGAATACAGCTTCTGCTGAATACCTGTTGGAGAAAGAATCCTCAAATTAATTCTCATCCATTCGATATTACACTGGAGGAAATACTTTTGTTTCAAATATTAGTGTCAGACAATTTTTGGTTTTGTAAACACTTCTTTTTCCCACACAGGATTTAATAAATTCAGATTGATCTGTCTAAATATTGTTCTTCCCAAGATGTCCTTCAGGTTTTGTTACCCTTGTGTAATAAAATCTAGCTTTTTTTTATTGTTTAAAGCTGGAGTGGTTTGCAAACTTTTTTTATCAAGAGCACAGTTTTATAAGCTCTTCTTTACGAAAACTCATCGAATTCCGGGCCCTGTATACAGACATGTATACATGAGTATACAGAGATGTACAATGCTTAGTTGTAGCACTTTGTTAAGGCTTGTGTTAAAGGGTTAGATGCTGTATGCCACAAAATACTTTTGTTTTGCCTTCTAGCTGTGACAATTATATTTGTATGCCTTGGCTTTCTATTTCTGAAACAAAGACCAATATAATCAATGTTCTTCAGTAGGTATCCAGATGGAGAAAGTAGGAAATCACATGTTTCTGAAGGTATGAGATGGAACTCAGGGTGCTGTGTTTTACTGTGTCATCTCTGGAACCTATGCTTAAGTATGATTAAGGGTAAGATTCCAAAACAATCTGTTCTATTTCTAGGTGACAAGTATAATGCTATGCTAGCCCTACCCTGCAGCAGCCTGGGTCTTTTGTCTGTGTACAACTCAAAAATACTTCTTAGAGAAATCTCTGATAAAAAAAATAGTTTTCAATGGGAGATTTAAAGCCTGGGACCAACTTTTGTCTTCTTAAGAAGAATATACTAAGTAGATACAAGATTAGTCCCATTAAAATCAGTGACAAAGCCCATTCTGCTCACTGTGATATTCAGCACAGTGTGGAAATGAAAGGTTAAAACTTGTTGGCTGCTACTTTATGAAGTACTTGGAAAAAATGAGTCATGCTCTTGTGACTATAAATTCCAGGATAACAGAATTATTATTAACTGGCTGAAATGCTGGGGTCTGAACCCTGAGCCCCGAATTAAGGTTGACATAGGGGTGATTCCCACAGCCCTTCATCAAGAGGTGGTGATTTTGCCTTATAGCTTCCCCCCAGGGTGTGGCTGGGAGGG
>NW_008594069.1:0-8631 GCF_000691845.1 Merops nubicus | reverse complement strand
TTGTCTGTCTGTGGATGGCACTCCACAGAGCATCCTGGCTCAGGGAAGACCTCCTGACTCTCCTGGAGCTGGGCCCCGGTCTGTTTATACCTTTGTGAATGCAGGCTGATCGGGTGAGAGTTGACATGTGGGCACCTTTTTTCTTATGTATTTAACTGGCTGGTTTGGCTGTTTCCCATACCAACTATGGGCAAACTTGGTTCACTGTTTGTACCACCTGTTGTGGTCCGAGTCACATCTTTTGTGGGATCGCTGGGGGTGGCGTCGATCATGTACCAGCTGATTGATCTGTTTGTACCCCCGGTGGTCATTCATATCATAACATTTTTGTTTACAATACAGTCTGCATATTGGATTCTCTTCCTGCTGGTGCTATCATTTTTGTTGGGCCTGGTCATTGGCAAAACACTGGCTGAAGTTTTTTATAATTTACTAGTAATTGGGAAGGTAGATAATAACAAGGTAACTAAAGGTTACGCAACAAGATTTGGAAAGGTTTATGGACATATTAAAGAGAAGTTTCCAACATCATGTTAAGGCAAATGGTGAGGCTATGTCTGTGTGTATTAGTAGCAGAAAAATCATGGTGCTGAGGGAAACACCACTGGTGTGTTGAATTCCCAGCACTAAAAATGGTCATTTGGTCCATAATAATATATGAGCAGCGATGTCCATATAGCATTTAGATTGGCTATGATGACTAACCAAAAAAAGTTACCTCCAAGCTGTGTGCTCTTTATAGATAGCACATAGATTAATTTCCAAGATTGCTTATGAAGGAGGGGCAAAGGTTATTTTTGGTTGATAAATGGGATTTGTGTTCTTTGAGAGGCAGTGTTATCAGGTAAAAAGCTACATCCTTTTTGCTGTGATAGTGATGTAATTTCAAAATATAGCTTCCCTTTCTCTTACTTTTTTACCCTGATACTCTATGCTGACATTGTGCCAGAGGTGTTACCTAGCTAGATTGCTTGTTTTGCTTCTAAAGATGTCACTTTAATATAGTATTATTTTACATATAGGAGATTGTTTTTTACTAGCATGTTTTACTCTTCAAAGACTTAATTTTCTTTTTTGAAGCGTTTTTTACTCCTGAAGGAAAAATAAATTCATAGATGCATTAAACATTTGCAATCTCTTTCTCAACTTCTTTTCACTTCAGCATTTTAATCATTCATCAAATGATTCTTCTCTGTGAAATTATGTCATTATAGGAAACAGTAAGGCCACCTACAAAGGAAGAAAAATTCCAACAGTAGTGATTTCTGTTAAGCTTTTTTTTTTTTAATTTGGCAATTAATAATACATTATTGATCTTTCCCTGAGCTTAATTCTTCTTCTATTACTAAAATCTAAGAATATACCTCTAATGCACTTCTAACAGAAAACAGTTTTCAGTCTACCGAGAATGTTATTCGCTGAAATGGCTGTTGCTATTAACTGAATAAGTTCAAGAAGAGAATATAATTATTTTTGCACATATTTTCATGATGTTCTAGAACAGTCATTCAGACAGAAATCAAAAAGCATTGTGCAAAATACTTTATTTCACACATATGGATATTTTCAGAGAGAAGACAAGTACAAAACCCCAGAACTTCATATGGAAGTCAGTGGGAGTTCTGACCTAGACGGGCTTATGCAACGTTAACTGTTGTATTTCTGTGTCAAACTATGTAAAACAATTTATTTTTTGATTTGAGTTTGGTCTGCATAAGAAATATTATTTGACAGAATTTTTATCATATATATGAATCTAAACCCATTTAGTTTCATCAGTGCGGTGGATTAGCTTATGTCTCTTAGGACAGGATTTAAAGTAAAAGTCGTCCACTTCTGCGAATGTCTTTTGTTTTGTTAGTAACAGACAAAATAAGCACGACTAATATTCCTGGCTACAGAAATGTATTTCAATAAACTTGTAGAATAAAGACTGCTTAGATGGCATGGTCTCTAGGACTAAAATAGAAGCAGAAGTGTAAATGAAATAATGACAAAATTACACAGATGATGCAGTCCAGACCTGCATTCATGGTTCTACTTCTCTGTGCAAACTTGCCAGAGTTAAACACAAGTATGCTGTGACCTTGTAAACGCCTGAAATTTATATTCTTTTTGTTCTAGTGTTTAATAAATGCATTTAGTTTTCTGCTAATAACTAAAGAAAAAGAGAGGCAAAGAGGATAATAGAAGGATATATTGTTATGTTGCTACTAATTCAAATAGCTAGGTATTTTGTGTCGGTTGTGGGTTAACCCTGGTAAGCAGTTATTTATCCATTTCCAGAAAAGTAGGGCATCATTGTGTATACCAGTTACTGGGGAAGACAAATGCCCTAACTTTGAACATTCCCCAGTTCCTCCTTCTTTACCCCAGCTTTATTGCTGAGCATAATGTAATATGGTGTGGGATATCCCTCGGGTCAGCTGGGGCCAGCTGTCCTGGTTGAGTCCTCTCCCAGGTTCCTGTGTACCTCTGGCCTACTTGGTGGTGGGGCATGAGATGGCTTTGACACTGCAAGCAGTATTCAGCAGTAGCTCACACACTGGTGTGTTAGCAAACGCTGTTCTGGTCGCAAGCCCAAAACACAGCACTGTACAAACTGCTATTAAGAAAACTGGCTCTATCCCAGCCAAAACCTGTACACTGAAAGGAAGGGACTAAGTGACCAGGTAAAAAATTAACACAAAAACCAGAAAATAAGTGATTGCAATAGCCTGACCAGAAGAGATCAAATGTTCCCACGTGAGGCACTAAGCAGTTGTGACTTACCTATAAATGCTTTGGTAGAATAAAGCAAGTAATCGAATGGCACTATCACAGGGTGTGTTTCAGCATACCTTCAGTGGTTATCATGGACAATTATGCAACCTAGACATTATTCAGACTGGGCCTACGTATGGTTCCCTGTCACATATTTCTTCTGCAGTTCTGTAGCACGTAACAGAATTGCACTCTGTGCTCCTTTTTGTACGTATATATGTCAGTGTCCTCTAAACAAATAAAAATAAAACAAATGCTGTTTCTTCTGATGAGAAATGATGCTTGAGTGAAGTGAAATTTCACCCCTTTGCTCTGCAATGTAGATATCACCGTTATGGTGAGCTGAACATCAGTGCAGTTTGTTTTTGTCTGCCTATCAAGCAGATGAACAGTTTCATGCCAAGCCTGGGGTCCTCTCCAGAGGACTAAACCCAGCATATACATGCATAATTAACTGTAACTTTAGTATAGCTCCTCAGGTTGCCATCATGGAAAGCATATTTGGTTTATTCTTTATTACATTGATTACAATAGGTTATTCAGTAGCAGAAAGAACCGGGCACAGCTGAGCAACTTTTGCCATGCTCATAGCATCAGGACTGCTGTTCATAACTTTTTTTTTTGAGCAAGTGAAAAATGTTCTACTGATATTGCTGAACCTGATAATGCAGAAGGTGGGAGAGGAGAAAAGAGGCATATCCCTCCAATGATTGATAAATCCCATTTAATCCTCTTGATCTAATTCCTTCTCTTTCGAAGGGCTGTTAATACATTGCCAACCTTTCCCTTTTTTTCTTTAAATTAATGCATATAGTTAGTTTGTTGTATCTCCTGCCATGAGGATTATCTCCTTTATCTTTGCCAGGTTCCTCTGGTCATCGTTCCCACAACTTGCTTTGTGTAACCCCTACTCTGTTCTCACCTCCAATATTTCATTCAATTTGAGTTTGTAGAGTGAGTTTTGCTTTCAGTAATAGAAGCTAAGGTTGTTCCAGTGTGTTTCCTTCTTGCCACCTTCCCTCTCCAAAGTTTGTATGTTTTTGAATTGAGCTTTCTGGAAGGACATTAAACACCACAGGGAATCATAATTTTGTGCTAATGAAGTTGTTTGTCAGAGAATTAAAATTCAGAAGTGAAGTTCTCAGTAAATTAAATATGAAAAAATTACCAAAAAGTGCAACAGGCCTTGTTATTTTGATATTACATTCCATTTATTTGACACTGCACTTTCAACTTTCACTATTATACAGATTTTCTGCATTAACAATAAAATCTAAAAACCAATAAGGAATGAAAAGCATGTTCTGATCAGTTAACCATGGAAAGCTAAAATTCAGCAGCTTAGCACTTGTCTGCAAACCAAAAGTCATTGACTAAATCTTCAGGTTATGGCCTCATAGTCTCCAGTAGCTGGAAATGGTATAATTGCTGCTGCAACTATTGAAGTGCATTCCCCGTGATCTCACTGCTTTTGTTTTAAATGATTATGTCTGCTCCTCACTTAGCATGCCCAAAGCATCTGCTTAGATTTACATGATTCATTTTGTCCTCACTTTGGGACAAAGCACTCCCTAAGTCCCTGTTTTTTGATTATGAGTAAGAAAGCAACACAAACAGCAGCTGACTTGCTGATCTCTGTCTTAAAGTCAGAGCTCAGGCATCCATTTAGAGGACTGAATACTTTTTTCACTAAAGCCTGAACAGTTCTTCTGACATTCACAGTTAATGTTGACATTCTGTAGGCCATGAAACACGACTAGAAAAAGTCAAGGCTGATTCTGCTTTGAATGGAGTTAGAGGTAGTTTAACCCCTGCTTGTAAAAGTAGGAAGTCTAGACTGAAAAAGGTTCTTAATTCAAATGTGTTTAATGGTTGTGTATCTGTATGATGCAGATTTACTCATGCTATTGCAAGTATATTTTAAAAAGACAGACTCTCTTATTTTCTAGGGCACTGTCTTGTTTTTAGTCTCTCCATAACTAGTTTCTATTTATAGACCAAGCTGATCAAGAGAAGTAGACTACACATGTTAAAAAGATGCATGTTTTCTCACATGTAAATGGACACTTGTTTTAACTTCACACAATTATTAATGCTTTTTAAAAGACTACAGGAGGTATAAAGACTTTAATTTTGGGTTTTTTTGTATGATTAATACCAGCCATTTGCTATTTGCTTTCATTTGTAAGTACTTCGCACTCTGCCACAAGACGAAAAAAAGGGCTGTATGTATTTAAATGTACACATAAAGATTAAAAGAATAGCAATCCTCATTTTTATAGTCACCTACATCACTATAATGAATCTCTAACATGAAAGTTCTATTTTACAAAGTGCTATTACCAGCACTTGTTTCCATTTTTCATCTTAGAAAAACGTTTAGTTTCCAACTTAAGATCTCACTACATATTTTTAAACTCCCTTGTTTTATAAATGCTCCTTCTATGTCTCAAGAGGTTAGGTAATTTATTGCCTTTGACTCTAAAATTCTTATAGTTAGTTACAATACTTGAATTTTGTTAAAATAACATGTAGGATTAAAAAAAAAAAAAAAAGTGATGAGTAGAGTTACTGTCACCTTAATCACAGGGTTGTATGTTTAAATGCATGTTCCTGTGAACTGTAGTCTACGTGTTAGTATTCATGTATATTCTATTCTGTATAAATTCAGTATCAGTCAAAAGTCCTTTGTAGCTGAAAATAAAATGCAAGTATTCCCTTTTAATATGATACAAGTAAATAATGAAGTGGTTAATGCATAAACTAAAGTATTTAGAACATGTAGGCATTCTAGATATCATGTTCATATAGAAAAGACACCATGAGTACTGAGAAACATATTTAAAGTGTAAGCATTTTTATAGAGCAACAGCAACCCTCCCCCCTTTCTTAACCTTAGAATGGCCACAGCACACTCTCTTAAAGGTGAGATAATAGCGGAATTACCTATTTATAGTATCACATACCACAAATAGTTTTGTAGTGGCTTTTGTATTTGTGACATGCAAAAAAAAAAAATTATTTCAGGCTTTTTTATTGCATCGGATCATAAGGGGAGTGGTGGGGGGGCAGTGGCTTTCTTTAGTTTTGCTGTTAAACACTTGTGTTTAGAGTAAAGAATAAAATCAAAATCTTTAATCATTAATAGGCCAAGGAACTGTTAAAGAATAAGAAAAGTCAGTCAACAAGTTTAATAAAAGCTATACTATCCAATAAAATACTGCAACACTGTAAATTTATATTGTTGTATCAGCTAGATAAATCTAAACCTCTTTATAATATTATGTAGTTATGCAGGTACTTACCATTTTAAAAGAAGCGTTGAGTGGAATTGGTGGAAAGTCCCCAAGGTGTAATCAATAATTGATTAAAATGATGATCCTTTATGGTATTATTTTGAAGTGCACAATCTGAAATTAGAGGAAATTTACTGACAATTGTATATTTTGTTGAAAGAAGGATTTTTCAGATATATATTAACAACAAAATCTATGTCTGTTGCCTTCTACATTGTACAAGGAGAGATTTATTTTGAAAATGTCTTTCAGCTGAGTAACTAGGTAACTTACACTATGCTACACAACACAGTTTGGATTCCATTTTGTGAAGCAGGATTCCAGTGCAATGAGTGAAGGAAGCAGATGGAATAAGAGGAGGACAGATGGGTGCCCAAAAATTAACAGCCACCTTTTTCAGTACCTGTGCATGAACTGTCATAAATAAATTTATTTTCATTTACTGAAACAAGAAAATAATTGATTATGAAGTCAAAGCATTACAACACCCAAACCCCCTCTATGCTGAAAGCATGTATTTGTAGTGGTTAGTAAGAGTTCTTGATGGGCTACATCTGAGAGTAAAACTTTCTGTGGACAAGAACCTCATGCCCACTCCAGTCATTTCATTCTGTTAGGGAGATTTAAACATCTCTCTTATTCAGTGTGTGTTTCTATTTTTTTGGTTATTCTGATATATGGGACAGCTGGTAAGCTTTTCTTGTAGCCTGGAGGTGGGCTACTGAAGTGATGCAGTGAGTACTAGGGGGCTGCTCCACCGCAAAGGCTTCAAGCAGTCTGGGAAGGAGGTGAACCCGGACAGCCTGAAGTAAAGGCTGAGAGTGCAGAGGGCAATTTCTTTCCTGCAGCAGCCTTGAATTGGAAGATGGGAATGGTGGGTTAGAAAATCAAAACAAATCTACTATATCTACATGTGTATATACATATCAGCAGTCCTGATCCTGGTGCATGTCACAGATGCTCTGTCACATACTTGACCTTTACTTAATTTGATCATCCCTGTGGTTAAATAGGAAGTTCAGCTGTGAGCCAATTTCTTAATACCCCTCAGCCCACCAGTAGCTGCCAGCTTGTTGCTGATAGTAATGAATTTTTAGATGAACACCTGTCCATTAGAAATTGGATGGTGCCTGTACAGACAATTTACATTTATTTTAGAATGTCTTGCAATTAGTGGACTTCCATGTAGGGAACAGGGGTCACAGCAGTGAGGCCCGAGTAACGACTCACACCAATGCGATTAATGGTTGTTCTCAGTTTATTTGCCCAAATAGCCCAGTATATATAGTTTCAGCTATCCACGTGCTGAGCATACATATTGGGATTGGCTAGAAGTAATTAATCACACCTTACAAGGCTCATTATTAAATGAATATTAATCATATTGCCCTTGCCAAGCTTCTACCCCGCTTGTAGTTTTACCACCCTGTGAAAATTCTGCACAAGGTTACTATAGTATCACTTATGTTCCATCCTAGGCCTTCCAAGGATGCCTCAGGAACAATCTACACTTGTTCTGTCATGTACACCTTGGCACTACTGCCTGGATTGTTCACCTCCCAAAAGATAGTCGTGGCTGTTGTCCTTCAGAAATGCCTCCACACTTCCAAAACTGTAGAATACCAATAGAAATCACCTTTGTCTTCAAAATATTTGAGAAATTAATATAGGTCAGAGTATGTAATTGTCTTCTTGTTGAATTTATATCAGGAAGTTTTCTTGCATAGAGGCACTGCATTAACAGCCACTATATTTTGGTGCAGCAAAGACAAAAGTATGAGAAATCGTGTAACTCAAATATCTTGGAACTTGCTTTCTGTCAGATCTTATTCTAGTCCTTCTAAATTTCCCCACGAATAGTTTGAATTAAAAAGTCACAATTTTCTTGAATTTTTCAAAATAATTTTCTAATAAAAAATATTCATTTGGGGGTTTAAGTTCACCACTTTTTTAATAAAACATAAATCAAATATAGTGTTTTGTCTTCCAGTGAAAAAAGTTGTTTAGACTCCATCCCTCAATCCATTAAATGCAATTTAGAGTTTAGTGTGGCAAAACCTGAATTTTAAAACTTTGTTAGCTGATTGTAGATTACCTTCCCTGAATTATCTCATTCAGTGCAAACACTGATTGCAGTGATGGCTATCATGGGTGTGAGAGGCTCGGTTACAGTCTTCAGCCATAAATAAAATCCCATTCAAATCTCATTGTCTTCTCCTCCTACCTTTCAACAAATCTCTGTTGGATTGGGTTATAGGCTACACATCAGGCAAATAGTTCAGAAGGGGTGTGATGGGGTAAATAAGAAGGAAGATGGTTTGGCTTGGTTTCGTAAATGAAGTGGAAGAGGAATCACTGTTTGGTTTCCTTCAGTTAGAAAACATTAGCTATATGAATCCGGTTTCAGAATGGTTCTATTTATGCACATGCCAACATACTAGTTTTCCCCCATTAAAAGGTTTTCTGCTGCAGAAACATTAATAAAAATTGCCTCCTATCTCTTCCCCGCCCCCCCAAGTCTTCTTACAAAATTCCATGTTTTCATAGTCATAGAATGTCTGGGTTGGAAGGG
>NW_008594068.1:16215-22916 GCF_000691845.1 Merops nubicus | reverse complement strand
TGGGGACCAGCCGTCTGGGCGGCCCCCCCGCCCCGGACCCACAAAGGCCCCTTGTCCCCCACGTGCGGGGGTGGCACAGGGGCCGCTTTGTGCTAGGCCAGACGGCACCCCCCCTCCAAGCCAAGAGGTCCCCAGGCCCTACAGGGCACTGGGGCAGTGTGGGGCATTGCCGTAGGCACAGGGACATGGGGGACACAGATGTTCCCGTGGTGTCAGTGGACAGGAGGCATGGAAATGGGGGATATGGGGAATGTGGAGCTCCCTGTGCGACATGCGTATGCAGCTGTGGGGTTTGGTCTCCTCTTGCCTCAAGTGACAAGGAAGGGAGGGGAATGGGATTTAGATGTTTTGGGCCAGAAAACACATTTTCAGACCCTTTGCTGTGAGCGCAGAAAAACTTCATGAAAACAGTCCAAAACACCCAAATCCCAAGTGCCAGGTCCCAAAACTTGGGTGGCGCTTCTGGGCCTCTCCCCTTCCCAGCCCTTTAATAGACACAGGTGTTTTTTTTTCTCCACCACCCCACTTTTGTGCAGATTTTTTCATCGGTGTGGCTTGATATGGCCCTGAAGTTGGACTATGGGACGCTGAACTACACCCCACCCAGGATCCACATCCCCTAGGATTACCACCCCAGCACCACTACAGTCCACCCTTGGGACTCTGGAGCTTTTCCTCAGGGCTTTGGGGGGTACCAGGCTGCACTGGGTCTTTGGGCCCCCCACAGACCCCCATTGGCCAGGGCTTCTGGGGATGGGGGGGACAGATGGGAGTCGAATGCACAGAGGATGTCGTGGGACTTGAGGGGGGGAGGTGAGGGGCAGTTCAGGTAGGGGTCATGCATGTGGCTGGAGCAGGGGGCATTTTGGGCTGAGCTGTTGTCAAGCAACTCGGGAGTGTTCTCTCACACAGAGAGTTCTCTGGCACACATCTTTCCAGACACTATTCCCCGAGCCTGGAGTGTTGCATGGAGTTATTGTCACCCAAGTGCAGGACCCAGCACTTGTCCTCATTGAACCTTATACTAATGGCCTTGGCCCATTGACCCAGCCTGTCCAGATCCTTCTGTAGAGCCTTCCTACCCTCAAACAGATCAACACCCCCACTCAACCTCTTTTTCCCCGAGTTCCAGACAAAGATCTCTGTTCAGCCAGGCCAGCTTTCTTCCCTTCTGTCTCATCTTATGGCACGCTAGGACAGCCTGCTCCTGTGCTTTTGAAGATTTCCTTCTTGAGTAATGTCCAGCCTTCTTGGACTCCTTTGCCCTTCAGGACTGCCTCCCAAATGACTCTATCCACCAGTCTTCTAAACAGGCCAAAGTCTGCCCTCAGGAAGTTCAAGGTGGCAGTTCTACTGCCCCCCCTTCTCCAAGAACTGAAAAATCTTGCCATTTAATGATCCTTTTACCCAAGATAGCTTCCCACCATCAGATCACTTGCAAATCCTTCTGTTTGCCAAAAAACAGTCTAGCAAGGAGTCTTCCGTAGTTGTCTCCCTCACCAGCTGTGTCAGGAACACTCCAGGAACCTCCTAGACTCTCTCCTCTCTGCTGTATTTTATTTCCAGCAGACACTGGGTAAGTTGAAGTCCCCAGTGAGAACAAGGGATAGGGATTGTGAGACTTCTCCTAGCTGCTTATAGAATATTTCATCTGCCTCTTGATCCTGGCTGGGTGGTTTATAACAGTCTCCCACCACGATATCAGCCTTGCTGGCCTTCCACCTGATTCTTAGCACAGACACATAACTCTCCCATCACCATCACTATTCTCAAGACTGTCCAAGCACCCCCTGACACACAGGACAACTCCACAGCCTCTCTGTCCCAGCCTATCCCCTCTGAAGAGCTTAGATTCCTCCAGTGCAGCACTCCAGTCGTGCACGTCATCCCACTATGTTTCTGTGATGGTAGCTATGTCATAGTTTCCCTCCTGCACAATGTTGCTCCTGTTTGTTGCCCCCGCTGCGTGCATTGGTGCAAATGTACTTTAGTGGGGCTATTGATCCTGACACTTTTTGGGGGAGAAGCCCCAATTCCTACGTGACCATTCTCAGGCACTTCTGTGGTTTCTAATACATCAATAACTTTTGCATCTTTGCTGCCAGCTGATGCCCAAACAACATTCTAATGTTTCAGATATGTTCAAAATGCTTCTTTCTTCTTGTACACTGGAATTGTTTTACATTTAGTTAAATTTTCCATAAGCTTTCATTGGCTGACTGAATAAGAGAGTGTTTGTATGTCAGGGACAAAAGATCAGATTATACTCCAAGACACTTTACAGAAATCATTCACTGAAATATTTTTTGTTAAATAAGTAGAATAACAACTTAAAGATTTATTTAAAGTTGGTTCTTGTTTGGTCAAATTGTATGTCCTTTTCTTTATTTTTTTAATGTCCTTGTTGTACTTGTTAAGATCTTCCAATCTGCAGATTTGTTTATAACAAAGTCATAGGACACCTCAGCCATTGTGGAATGACCAGTAATGAAATGCATAGTACTCCACAACTCACAATAGCCATTTCTGACATAATACTGGTATTTGAACATCCTTTCTTATTCAAATGCTGGTGGTTGTGCTAGAGAAAGGGAAGTGTCAGTTTGACAAAATTATTCTCAGTGAAATGTCAGGGGGAAAGGAAAGGGAAAGGAAGGGAAAGGAAGGAAAAAGGATTCAAAAAAATAAAAAAACCCAACACTTTGTAAGTACTCCTTACTGTAATTAGAACCCTTATTGATCTGTTTTACTTACACTAAGCATGTCTGTTCATACCTTTCTTCCTTTGCCAGTCTGTCTAATTCTGATTGCTATTTTTCTTGTAAGAGTAATAGCGAGTTTCAAATAACCGGGAGATTCTGATTTGGTATTATCAGAAAATCTGCATAATAATTTTTGTTTGTTAAAATGCTGGATAAATAATTTGCTCTTGAAATGCAGGTGATTTGTAATGAACAATGTATAAACTTTAACTAATTTAAGTGGGTTTTGCAATGGACCTTCTGGTCTTCTCGTTTTTTTTTTTTTTTTTTAGGCATAAAACAAGTTAATGTCTTTTAAATGTTTTAATCTCTCATGCTCTCCATAAAGCCAGATGCTATTGAAACAATATTTAAGAAGATAAGTTTGTAAAACACATTAACAGAGAGAACAAAATTACACAATAATATCCAGAGTATCAAACTACGTAAAACATCTCCCATCAAAAAGAATATATATATTACCTCTTAATAGCTGAGATTCTGTTTACTGAGTCCCACAACTGTAACCTTTTTGTTCTGCAACAGCAAAAAAATCTTTGATGGTATGGTGTAGTGATTGTCTTTCTCTCTCTCATGTGTCTTCTCTTCAGAAAAAAACTCACTCCTGTTTTCCACTGGAAATGTGAAATAATGAAAGGATAATGCATTGTATGAAGGTCTTACTAAAGGTATTGAAGCTGATGGACAACATTCTTCTGATTTCTGTATCTTCTGGTTTAAGTATTTATTTTATTAAGGGGGAAATGCACAAAGGAGATTTGACTTGGGCAATCAGTAAAAGGATTGAATTTGAGTGACAAGATATACTTTTGGTGAAGCTTTTTGTTTTGTTTTGTTTTTATCCCTAGGAATGATCTTCATCCTCTGCTAGAACTTGCTTTTCTTTGCTATAGGCGAGAATCCTATTTGATCACTTGGAGGGAGACCAGATTTATCCTAATTTGTAGGGGTTTGTTTGTTTTGTTTTGTTTTGTTTTGTTTTTTTTTTTAAATTCTTAAAGCTTGCTATTCCAGAAATATATCTGCACTGTCTGGTTCTTGGCCAAAATCAATGTCTATCAGTTTTCCACTGATTACCACTCAGAACTCGATCTTGGCCATAACTTAATGGCATCCTTGTCTATGTTACTAATTCAGAGCAGGAGGGTCATTCCTTTGGCTTTTTGTATCCATGGTACAGTGCACTGTATCCTACTATCCCAAAGAAAATTAAAATTCCCAGAAAATATCCTGAAGTCATACCAAGTGAACAAATTTAAGATGCTTCCTTTCAGTTCCTGAGCATGGTACGTGAACACATAATTATCTTCAAATGAGCAAGTTAGTAAAAATTATACATGCTCTTTTTAGTGTTTAATTCAAAGTTGGCCTGTTCTTGCAATCTAAGTGTCACTGGTTATACTTTCAGATCTTTACTGTTCTGAATACATACATTGAATCATGGAATGATTTGAGTTGGAAGGGATCTTAAAGATAATCTAGTTCCAAACCCTCTGCCATCCATGGGTGGGGACACCTCCCACTATATCAGGATGGTCAAAGCCTCATGCAGCCTGACCTTGAACACTTCCAGTGATGGGACATCCACAACTTCTCTTGGCAAGATGTTCCAGTTTCAATCAGAAATATAGTGATGATCTGTAGAGAAGCCAGTTTATTCTCTGAAAGCCTGGTCTCATGTTTTCTTCTGGCAAAACCCCAGGGTATTCTTTCTTCCTAATTATGGTGGCCATTACCAACCTTTCAATACAGGAGAATCAATAGTTTAATATGAAGTGTGAAGATTACTGTTAATGTTTTGCAGGACAGCTGATAAAGAATAGTTCTTAGTGGAATTTTCTGATTCATTGAAACTCTTCATGGTGAAGAATCAATTTAAGCTAATTTCCTATCTCAAAGATAGTGAAAGAAGTTTATAAATTATAATTATCCAAATGAAGTTATTTTTTTAAAAAATAACTAAGAGTAATAATTTATAAAACTGAATTGGAAAAACGTATGAAAATTTCTACCTGAAAATATCAGTATATTTTGTGTTTTGATTTCTATTGACGACTGCTTCTGAGGGATTTTTTGTTTGTTTTACTGAAAGAGTAAAGTATATTAAATAATTATATATACATGTGGACTTTTGGAAGAAAATGAAATGTATTTTTCAGACTTATTTGACAAAGTGGATTTCTGCACAGGCACGTGCTTGCTGCCTGTGGATATTATTATTATTATTATCACAGCTTAGCACTGTACTTCTCTTCAGACTGGAACACAGACATTTAAAGAAATGAGAAATGACTTTAAGCATGAATTCACTCCAAAAGTTTCATGAGTATTAATATCTTGCAAAATTCCTGAATTCTACAGAAAGTGAAATAGGAGAGTTTCTTACATTTTTTTTAATGTCACCATTTACACAGTGGTGTAGAAATAGCATATCCAAGCAATAACTCATAAGCAGTTTTGTTGGCATTCTGTACTTGGGGTCTGTATGTTCAGAAGATAAATCTGCAAATTGCCTTTGTCTAAACTTGCAAGCATGTAATATTCAAGTGACGAAGTTCTGTGTCCTCTGCCTCCCGCTGCCCCCTCCACATGCCCCATCTGGAATCATGAAGAGATCTGTCTCTCTTAAATTTAATTCTAAGCCCATTTATTCTGAAGTGAAATACATCAAGAACTATGGTATATAGGAATGGGTAAGTGGAGACTTAGAAGCCCAAGCAATAGTGAAATGTAGAGCTCTTTCTTCAATGCCAGACACTATTATGAATCACATTTATTATACAAGTGTGTAAGAACCAGTGTACAGCACTGCATCAGGCGTGAGGAAAACACCTAAACCAAACCAGCAACACCATGGAGTGATGGGTGTACTGTGACCAACATGGTGGCATCAACTTTGCTTGTTCTATGAGCAAAAGAAAAAAAGAAAATAAAAATTAAAAATTGGGAGATTCTTGGTTTTACTGGCTCTGTTCCTGAAACTTGAATCTCTAATAGCTGGAGTTTCCTTCCCCAGATAATAGTAATTGTAACTGCATGTATTTATGTGAGTACATGTATGTATGAACTCACGTACGTTTGTGTTTGATAAGCTTTGAGCCAGTCCTGTCAAGCTGTAGTGACTGATATTCTCCTTACAAGTACATGCAGATTGCTCTTAAACTGAGAAAGAAGTTAAATGGGACAGATCTTCTACTGATGTAAATCAGACAGCCTTATTGACTGCAATGATATTCTGCCAACAAAAACATGAAAGGATCAGCACCATTTAAGTTTCTGAACCATACCTGAAAATGTGTAATTTAAAAAATATTGTCCAACCCCCTCTGTAATTATATTGGTTTCAAGGGAAGGCATTGTGCTTCTGGAAAAAGACAGAATCAGTTTGGCTTTATGCCAGTATTGAAGCCTCTTTGATAAGCAATAGAAGCATCCTATCCTGTGCATCTGCTTTACTTGTAGTGAAGTAACCTGATCATCAGCTCTGCCAGGCTACAAAGAAAGCTCCTGTGGTGTTAGCCGCTGGGATTCAGGAGCCCATGGGTCAAACGGAGGCCTCTGGATGCTGCTTTCTTCCTTTATCTTCTACCCTCGTTTGTGCTAAACAACAACAGACAGTGTCATCAAAAAAAAAAAAAAAAAAAAAAGAAAACAACACAAAACCAAACAAACACAACAAAAAAACCCACAACATTTTCTGCAACACAAGTGATGAAAAAGTGCTGTGGGTAAAACTTCACTGCTCAAAGTGCACATCACATTCTTGAGAAGAGGACATTCAAGTAGGCACATATAGAACCAGATGAGAAAGGTCATTAAGTGCTTTCTTTGAAAAATTTAAAGGCACAGCTGATTAAGTTTTTGAATATATCATCGTGTTCATAAAGAGAGACATTGTTTGGTCAAGAACTTGTAAAAAATTGAGAAATTGTGTAAAAT
>NW_008594068.1:13617-16199 GCF_000691845.1 Merops nubicus | reverse complement strand
CTTTTTTGCAGCAGGAAGGACAGTGACAGCAGAATTTTAAGAGCAAATATCCTAAGTGTTTTATTTAAACAAATGTCAACAATAGAGGAAAACTTGTTTTTCTATCATATATGACTATAAAGTAAGCCATCATTTTGATACTTTCTGTTGTGAACAATCATTTAAATACAGGGGTCACTGTCAATTTTCAATATTTACATGAATTACAAGACATGTTATTAAAAGAATGGAACCAAGAAATCATGGTTAAACGTACCTACCCAGCTCCGTGTTATCATTAATTACATCAGTCCCATACCGAAAATGTATAAATTTTCCTATTTCACCTCTCAACAGTTACCAAAATGGACCTAAATGAAACCTGTGAATCCTTTTGAGTAATTACTACATATTTTGCATGTTTTAATTTCTGTTCTATTAGCAAACCAGTTGTATTAACACTTTTTTATCCTTATTCCTCTTCTAACTCTCTTAAGGGCACTAACTTAGGACATATTTTTTTTTTAAATGTTGTTGAGGAAAAGATGGAAGAATGTGCTGGTTTTGAATGCAATACAGTTAATTTTCTTAATCGTAGCTAGCATGTTTTGGCTATATTTTGGATTTGGGCTTAAAACAGTGTTGATGCCACAGGGCTATTTTAGCGATTGCCCAGCAGTGGTTACACAGGGTTGAGGCCTTTCCTGCCCCTCACACCAACCACCAGTGAGTGGGCTGGGGGGGCACAAGAAGCTGGGAGGGGACACAGCTGGGACAGGGGAAGGGGAGGACATTCAGAGTTGTGACGTTTGTCTCCGCAAGTACCTGTGATGGAGCCCTGTTTTCGTGGAGATTGCTGTTCAGCCTGCCTGCCAATGGGACGTAGTAGGAAGTGATGAAAGAATTCCTTGTTTTGCTTTGCTTGCAAAGCTTTATCTCAACCCTCACTAGGAGGGTGGGAGGGAGCAGCTGAGTTGGGCTGAGCTGCCTGCTGGGGTTAAACCACAACAAATTGCATTTTTTCTTTTTTCAATTCAAATTATACAAAGGAATAAATATGATTTAAATTTTTCAGAAGAACTCTTTTTGTTTTTTTTTTTTTTTTTTTCTGTCCAATATGTATTCTGTATATTCTCCTAGCTGCCATAAAATCCAGCTTTTTCATTATCCATTGATCTCTATCTGGAATGTGTCTCTATAACCATGACACTGGCTTCTCCCAGTAATTACACTGTCAGAAGCTGTTATTTTCCACTCCTTTTCTGTAACTCTTTGTAGGAGGAGGCTTGTCAGAGTAGCAAGCATGTGACTGATAGAGAACACATTGCAATCATAGCTAAGAGTGGAACTGGACACTCCTAATAAAACCATTAATTAGGTTATGAATGTAGTTTCCTGCCAGGTGAAAGGGTGTAAATTAAAAGTCAAACTAAAAACCTGAAAATTCATCTTTGTTTTTAAATGATTCCCAGAAGGGAATATGATTCAACAAAGTAGCTCCATAGTGGGTCATCACCCGGCAGCTGTAGGATGCTCCCACACAGGTCTACCCCGTTGGCTGGATATGCCTTGCTGAGGGTGCAGGGTCCAGCCCCAGGCTTTGTTCCCAGGGGTGTGCATCCCAGCAAATGCAGTCTGCTTGTTTCTCCTGCTCCATGCACTCCCTTTGCCATATTCATTTTATGACACCCAGCTCTTCCTCTGTACCAGCAGCTCCTTGTCTCATTCCAGTACCATCTTATCACATTTTGTGAATATGCCTGTTTCCTTCTTCCTCCATTTCCTAGCTTCTGCTCTTGATGACCTCAGCTCATGCACTTCTGCTTGTTTCGCTTCCATACTTCAGTGTAACTCCCCTCCCCTGCACCCCTTCTAGCCCCAGTCTTTTTTGCCAAGACAGATGTGGTCCACTCTGTATAGTCCAATCTCTTATTTCCATGTCTGGTAGCTCCACCATCCCTTCCATTCATCCGTGTCTCCTTATTTCTTCTTACACTCTCTTTTCCAGTTCTTGGTCTTAGCCTTTATTTTTCATCAGGTTTTGGTACAATCATATAAGTCCTTCATCCCAGCCTACTCTCTGTGATAGTCCCCATCCTCACCTTTCACAGATGTCTGTGGGGCTAGCTTTTTGTCTCTATTTGTGTCGCTTCTTCTGCGCATGCCTGGGACATGCCTGCTGGTTCATTTCAAGGGCTTGACTTAAAACAACTGTAGTGGGTTGACCCTTGATCGATGCCAGGTGCCCACTGAAGCAGTCTGTCCCCTCTTTAGCTGGATGGGGGAGAGAAAACATAATGAAAGGCTCGTGGGCCAAGATAAGGACAGGGAGAGATCACTCAGCAGTTACTGTTACGGGCAAAACAGGTTAGACTTGGGGAAATTAGTTTATTACTGATCAAGTCAGAGGAGGATAATGATTACTAAAAACAAATCTTGAAACAGCTTCTCCTCATCCCTTTCTTCTTGGACTCAACTTCACTCCTGATCTCTCTACCTCCTCTCCCAAGCGGTGCAGGAGGATGTGGAATGGGGGTTGTCGCCAGTTCATCACACATTGTCTCTGCTGCTCCTTCTACCCAGGAGGAGGAAAACTCACACTC
>NW_008594068.1:0-13495 GCF_000691845.1 Merops nubicus | reverse complement strand
ATGGGTGCCAGGTCCTGCCAGTAAATCTGCTTCAGTGTGAGCTGCTTCCTCCATGAGACCACAGGTCTTGCTGGTAGGCTGCTCCAGTGTGGGCTTCCCTTGGGGTCAAGGCATCTGCCTGTTCTTGTATGAGGTCCTCCACAGGCTGCAGGTAGATATCTGCTCCACCAGTAACCTCCATGGACAGCCTGCCTCACCATGGACATCACCATAATGGGCTGTGTGGGAATCTCTGCTCTGGCACCTGGAGAACCTCCTCCCCCTCCTTCCTCACTAACCTTGGTGTCTCCAGGTCTGTTTCTCTCACATGTTCTCACTACTCTCTTCCAGATGCAGTTTGTGGTGGGTTTTCTTCCCTTTCTTAAATACATTATCAGGAAAGGTGCTACCACTGTTGCTGATGGGCTTGGCCTTGGCCAGCCACGGGTCCATCTTGGAGCCAGCTGGCATTCACTTTATTAAACTTGGGAGAAGTTTCTGGCATTGTCTGACAGAAGCCACCCCCCTTTTTTGATAGCCCTTCTGCTATCAAAATTTTGCCATGCAAACCCAATACAAAAACTAACCATGAAGTATTGTTCCTCTCCATTTCACCTGATGCAAAGCCAGTGCAGGCATCTTGTTTTAAATATTAATGGTTGCATTGGGTATCTCTACAAATATGAAATAGGTTTTGCTTAGTTTTGTTTTTTGTTTGTTTGTTTGTTTGTTTATTTTATAAATATTAAACATTTAGCATAAAATAATTTCAACCACAGCTGAACAATTATCATACAAAACGGTTAATACTTTATGTTTGGCACCATTGTTAGCAACTGAAACCAGGATATTCTAATGAAAGTTAATGGGAAACCTTAAAAAGATGCATGGGTACTTGTCTACATTATGTTCTGTTTAGCCTCTTGGCTTTTGTGTACTTACAAGACAGTAACAGGGAGTAAAACAGAGACAAATTTGGGGGTTACAGGTGGGGAGTTCTGAGACCAATGGCCAATCAGAACATAACTATTGGCATAATCACTGTTTATAATGATTGCATAATGCTTATATAAATTCATGCATTCTGACTGATAATAGCCTTCAGCTAGTGTACATGGATTTGCATTCTGAATAGTTACAGACAAACCAGCTTCCTGGCTGAAACAATGTAATGAAGAATATGGCATTTTCTTGTAGATTGCACAAAATTAATTTAGAATACAGACTTTTAAAAATATGAGTAGCTAAAAATAGTACACTTGGCCTACAGCCAGAATTCCTACCAGTGTTTTGATTGAGTGCAAATCCTGTTACTGAAGATGATCTACTGTCAGAATGAAGACTCTAGAAATACAGTTGATCCTGCTTATAAGGGACTTTACTGAAGTGAAACTTATTAGAGAAGAATGGAAGATCTGGGAATAATTTATGCTTTGAAAACGAAGATAGCATGATGGCTAATTTAAGTTTTCTGTACATAGTCTAGAACAGAATTATTTTTTTTTTTTTTTACCTGGTGCTAGTGCTCCTCATTAAGTTCAGCTTCCTATTTCTATTTTAGTTCACTTGTACAGAAAGCGATGTTTCCAAACATATTAGGTTCGCTGATGGACCTGTTGAATGAAGTGTGGATTTGAAGATTTTAGAATTTCTTCCTTTTCATTTACAACCTTGTACACCATTTGAGATCATTGTCGTCCAAAAAGAAAAGAATATATTAATACCTTAAAAATGTTTTAAGAGTTATAATACCTTAAGAGTTATAATACTGTTATTCCAATATTAGTAACTATTTTTGTATACCTGAAACACAAAAACAGGATCTTGATGAGATTCCATTTTTCTTCAGGATCTAGAGCAGTTGTTATTTGGTCATTCCTTTCCTACAAGTCTCAGTATAAACAGGATAGCTCGTTTCCCTGCAGTATTCTTGCACAATGTACAGTTCTGTTAATTAATTTTTACTATGCGTTAATGAAGTTTCTGAGTGCAGTGGAGCAGACCCATTGAAACCACGAGGTTCTACTGAGATGGTTTTAGTTGCCACAGGAATGCTGCCACTGAACAACAGTGTTCTCTCTTCTCCATGTGGATTAAATTTGTAAAAAGGTGTGCACCTGAGACTTAGCTCTTAGGCCCATGGAGGAACTGTAGAGTGTCACTATCTCAGTAAAGATTTGATGAATAGAAAGGTCAGGAGGAGGAATTATATATCTAACTTTTCTTGAAATGCAGACAGTTTCAGAAAGACCTAGGCCAGAGAGTCATGGTTTCACCCAACCATCATGTTGAAACCTGTTGTTAAAATTAATCCCTTTTACTTGGACAAAGAACAATGACACTGTGCTTATTCCTTCATTTTTTATTTTCTTATGTTATCTATTTTTAAAAAATATCTCCTCTGATCTCATATCAGCTCTAGAATTGTTTTATCAAGCTTTTATCCAGCAGTGTAATATTTGCTTCAAAAGTCTATTGTACAATTTGTACAATCATACTTCAGCCAGCATCAAGAAACACATATCTTAACGGATACCTGGGGTTCCTCACTTTGCTTGTAATTCACATATGATCCCTGCTAGTATCTGTATCAACATACATGGTACAAATTATTGGAGTGTGCTCCTCATATAGCTTCTAAGTATTCTATTTTAAAAATTACAAGAAAATACTGTATGTGTAAAACAATGAATTATTTTGTTCTTAACCAATACGGAATACAGGATCTTAAAAAATAAAATGTAATTCTTCTATTAGTAACTGATTCTTTGTTTAAAATGATGGTGTATGTGATTAAATTCCAACCTAAAGAAATTTCACCTACACTAATGAAAACTAATTATGATAATTTGCAACCATTTTAGGGTAATTTGTCAGTTATGTGTATACCATCTGCCTGTACATGGCAACAGAACTTTTTGGTAAGGTGTCATGTTACAAATAGAAAAGATATTGTGGTAGTGATAAATTATGAGAGAATTACACACAGTAAATAACTGAATGGCATAATAAAATACTATTGATCTTTAAAAATTCATTATACCTCTTGCCAGGGTCCCTATAGTGAATGTATCAATACATGCCTCTAACTGTGTTATAGACTTGTCATTAGGCAATCATTCCCCTGATATTTGTAACACCAAAGAAATTAATTGTAAGAAAATAAGATTCATGCTCTTTGCAAGACAAAATGGAAGTGGAAAAGTTACTAGTATATCATCACAACTGGTTATCTTCTACTTCAAGGTGACAGGTTGTCTTGATGTAACAAAACTGAAATGATTTAATAGGTTTGATCCCCTAGTACATTATCTTTTTTACTGAGAATTTGTAATAGTATTTTTTCTAATGCAAACAGGAATATTAGTTTTGCATTATAAATTGCCATTAAATACCAGATAATTTAATTTTACTTCATTTAATCCTAAAAATAGAACATAAAATATTTGAAGGGCTTGAAAAATTCTAAACATATTCAAGAATCATAAATTCATCCCCAAGTAATCAAACCCCTGTTGCATCAAAACACTCAAATGAGATAAAGAAAGTTTTAATGAGCCTGTATGTGAATATGTACCTCTCACTTTTCTGGTATTACTGAGTAGCACTGCTATAACTAACTGTTTTCCTTGTCTTTTAAATTCTTATAAAATCTTCTTAAAAGATATGAAAAAAAAAAAAAAAACAAACCACACACACACACACAAAAAAAAACAACCAACCAAAAAATCCCAATTTACACTAAAACTTTTATTTGAATGAACTGAAAGTGTTTTTAAAATACAGTGGGACATATACATGTCAAACAATTTTACCAGTTTTGGAAAAATACTGAATGCTTAAATATACATAAGGGAATGGTTTGTTGTCTTTTTTTTTTTTTTTTTTTTTTTTTTTTTTACTTGTTTAATTTGATACTAAATACTTGAAATTTCTTTTGGCTGATGATTAATTTACTCATCCTCAACAGGCATGATGATTAATGAATGGGAATCTGACTTATCCACTGAGCTCCTAAAAGAACAGAGAAATGTGGTGGAGCTTTGTAAAAGTATTAAGTATTCAAGTACATTGTTTTTTTATCTGTCTGAAGCTATTTCTGTGAGAAACTTTGTGTCATCTTTCTTGCTGCTTTGCCCTTACCAGTAGTAAATAGAATAAGTGAGTCTAATTTTTTGAAGACTTTTAACATGACTAATACATCATCATGTGAATAGCTGCAAAGACTCCTAGGAATTTAATGTTAGATTAATTTAAGGGGGAAAAAAACATTTGAGGAAAATGTCAGTTAAATGGCTTAACTAAAGGTTTTCAGGAAGGTGACATTTATTTTCCACTTTCTGTCTTTGACATTGTGACTTTTCTTTTGAGAGAGAAATAGGTAACTTTTTTGTGAGAGGCCAGTGGGCAAGTAATACACCATACTAGAGAGAATCAAATTCAGAAATTAATAGCTTAATGGCTAAGAGCAATCATTATCTGTCAAAAGTCTATAGCTTATGAGATAAAATAGACTGCTCTCTGTCCCTTAAAAGACCATAAAATTTGTATATAGGCATTTTCACCTAATGGCTACAGGACCAGGAGTTCCCATGTTAGACTTATTTCCAATTTCAATCACTGAAACATGATGCATGACTTCACTTGGATTAGAAGTCTAATGGGACAAAGTCATATTTTGATTTTATGGGGGTTACTCAAGTAAAGCCCTTTTATGTTTTAAGGTAAAAACTATTTTCAGGATATATTAATGCAGCTCACATATACAAATGGAATTTACATGCTCATATATGTGCATATGTATAAAAATATGCACATGAAAATGGTAGGGTTGCACACAGGTAGATAACAACAGTTTAAGAGGAGGAGGGAGATGGGATTTTATTTGCTTTGAAGAGGTATCCATTAAACTCCTAAAACTAGTCACAGTATGGGGAGACCTGCTGCTGGTCAAACCTGAGCTCATCAGCAACACTGGTGGCACCTCTGTGATACCCTATTTAAGAAAGGGTAAAAAATGCTGTACAGTAGCCAGAGAGAGGAGTGAGAATATGTGAGAGAAACAACTCTGCATCAGCTGAAATTGAGAGGAACAACACTTCATGGTTAGTTGTTGTATTAGGTTTCTGTGGCAAGGTTTTGATAGCAGAAGAACTACCAAAAAAGAAGGGTGGCTTCTGTCAGATGGTGCCAGAAGCTTCTCCCAAGCTCAACAGAGCCAATGCCAGCTGGCTCCAAGATGGACCCATGGCTGGCCAAGGCAGAGCCCATCAACAGCAATGGTAGCACCTCTATGATAATGTATTTAAGAAGGAGAAGAAAGCCCACCACAAACTGCATCTGGAAGACAGGAGTGAGAATATGTGAGAGAAACAGCCCTGGAGACACCAAAGTCAGTGAGGAAGGAGGGGGAGGAGGTGCTCTAGGTGCCAGAGCAGAGGTTTCCACACAGCCCATGATGGTGGTGCCCATGGTGAGGCAGGCTGTCCCCATGCAGCCCATGGAGGTTACTGGTGGAGCAGATATATACCTGGAGCCTGTAGGGGATGTCACACTGGAGCAGGCTGATGCTCAAAGAAGGTTGTGACTCCAAGGGAAGCCCACACTGGAGCAGCCTACTGGCAGGACCTGTGTGCCCATGGGACATCCACACTGGAGCAGTCTGCCCCTGAAGGACTGTAACCTGTTGAAGGTCCCCATGCTGCAACAGTTCATGAAGGCTGGTGTCCTGTGGGAGGCATCTCATACTGGAGCATGGGAAGAGTATGGGGAGGAAGAAGCAGCAGAGATGACATGTTGAACTGATGGCAACCTCCATCATGTTTTTCCTGATGTATGAGATCTTTATAGTTAGCCAGCTGAGGCACATACACATATTTTTACATTACAGGGAGAGACAGAGCTCCACTTAGCTCACATTCATGTGATAATTTTAAAATTATACTCTAAAATAACCTGGCACTGTGGCCTTAACACTATTTCAATTTCTTTGCTTGAGTAAAATAGATTAGAATAGAATAGCATAGCATACCGTGTTGCAGAGTAGGTTTATACTTGTGTCTCTACTCTGTCTTAAAGAGTTATCCAAGTGAAGATTGAAGTTTTCCATCATTTCTTTTCACAAGATATCCTTTAATGATTATATCTTGCATATATACGTGAAATTTTACCTTTTTATATGTTAAAGTTATGATGTGCTGTGTAATAGAATGTGTTAGGGAGCAGCCATCTTCATTTATGCAATTTAGTTTGCTATTTTCTACATAGATTGTGATTTAACTTTCCCCTACAAACACTATAAACATAGCAGCATCATTTAGAAATATGATGACAGGTTTCTTGTCAATCTATATTAATGTTTTTTTCCTTTATTCCTACAATAACAGAACACTGTCCATTGGTGTTTTAGGACATGAGCTCAATAGCTTGTATGGGAAAATTCTCTTCCTAATATTTGGACAAACTGATTTTCTACTCTGAGTGAGAGCTATTCAAAGCCCCTTAACTATAGGATATTCAGCATTTTGCAGATTTGTCTCTTTTTAAGATCTTTCTTCAAGAATTAGTACTCTTGGAAATGAAATTCAAAGAAATGAATGATATTTCAGGAAACACGAAGCAATGTGGAGATGACCAGTTGCTGTATTTCTTTCTGTGCAACACCTTTTTGTGGTACATTGACCAACTTAGATTGCACCTTGGTAAAAAAAAAAAAAAAAAAAAAAAAAATTCCATTTTTGTCATACTATAAAAAGCTGAAAGGCTCTTGCTGTTACTATTAGGCAAAATCTAATAATAGATAGATGTAATAGATCACAGTCGAGGCCGTGCTGGCCTAGAATGTGAAAGCCTTTCTGCTGTAGATCATGAATCTTTCCAGTCTTGAGCTGCACTTATACATGTGTATTTATTTAAATTTAAATATATGTTTCCATATGTATATACACAATTGAAAACCTTAAATTCTATTTCAAGGAGTCATTTGGCACTAGATTACAAAAAGGCAACATTAAGATTCAGAAGGAAGATTACTGTGTTGCTTTGGTGGGTATTTTTTAGAAAATCATTGGAGAGAACATGCCCAGGAAGATAGTTAAAGCTGCCATAGATGAGAACAGGTAGACTTATGAACTTACAAATAAGGATTATAATCACCAGAAATATGGCAAATTTTGTCACTCTGCTACTGTCTTTGTATTTCTTTATGTGTTGTTTAGGTCTTTTGTTTGGTTTACCCATGTGTTTCACAAGTAACATGTCAAGCTAGCCTTTGCTATTTGTTATCCTCTGGGTAAAAACAGAGCTCAATAGGAAAAAAATAATCTTGTTGTTGATTCTCAGTTACTTCTGCCAGAGTAGAAATCACACTGATTTCTTCAGGGAATAGAAAATGGAACCCAAATCCTTTTCCTGGCAGCATACCCTATTTTTGTGCTATATTTGCTATAGTGGTATATTGGGAAGTCTTCTGTTAGATAGTAGCCTTCAAGGGCAAGTTTTCCTGGAACATCAAAAAACAAGTGTGCAGATGGAAGAAGGCAGGTTGACACAAGCAGAGACAGAAAAATTATTAGAAAGAGGTTACATTTTGGAAAAAAAATGCCACATTTTGAAGTTCTGTACTATGAATTCCTGCCACAAATTTGATAAATATTTTTTTCTTTTTGTAAATCTTTGAAAAGTCCAGGTATAATTGACTGGAGTGCTGCTCATGTCTATCAAGTATAGTAAAAATATAGCTAATATTTAGAGTCATAGAGTATGTTTGGTTTTTAGGTAAAGGCTGATCAGTAGCAGCTTATTCTGAGAAGGACTTTACAGCACCTTCTTCCCAGTCATATTTACTGCTCTCTGATTTGATTTGTTAAGCATACAACATCTTCTGTTATCATGAGTAATATGAATGAAGTCTTTTTCTAAGTAGACAGTGATAAATACTTGCTGGATTTAATACCGTGATGATTACATCTTAGGTAACAACTTTGACAAAGTATTTTCAGTAAAAAGCTCTAATTTCATTACTTTAAATTTCAAACTCTAAGTGATTACTACAAAGTCTGAATCTTAATTTCTTATGGAAAGCAGACAGACATTTTCATGTTTGCATTTGCTGTTAAAAAGCAGTTAATTACCAGCAGAAATGTCAGACATTTCCTTTGCTTTGTTCTCAAATGCCTTCATGTTTTGTACCCTTTTGGAAAGCTTATATCTAGTGGTTGCATTTGATGTATTAAATACAAGAGATATAGACTGATCTGTCATTTAGAATCACCTTCGCAGAAGCTTACAAAGTAAAATCAAGTCACATCCATCTAGTTCCTGGCATATTAGACACTCTCGCTTTGATAACCTAGACCTTCACTATTTTGTTATCACTATGTGTAGCAGGAAGAAGAAACTTCTTTCTTTCTTCTTCATTTTCCAGAAAAAGACAAAATCTTACAAATAGTTCAGAAAAACATAATTATGTCCACCTATGGTTAGGAAAAAAGGATCCTGTACAGTTGTAAGCAGTCTTGTTTCCCACAGAGGCCTGCATTCCTACTAGTGTATATTATAAGCTGCATTACTTAGGAAAAAGAGTTAAAGTTGAGTAGGGAACTGTAACTTGAATTCAAGGGTTTGTTAATTGCAAAATTATCAATTATATGTGTCTCAGGTAAAAAGTGGCAGATGATTCAGCAACAGTTTTCTGAAATGATGACATAAAATAATGATTAAATAGGAATCCACTGCATATTGTGTTTTATTATGTATTAAATCAAATTAGTTCTAAAGAAAACCAAAAGAAAAGGTGATAACAAAACAATCATGGGCTGATGATTTGTGTTCAAGCAGAATGTTTTAGATTTGTGCCCATAAAATGTATATATCTTCTGAAAAATACTTTCTGATGATGATGGTTTTTTAATATATTAGCCTATTATTATTTCAGTTTCAGTTGTTTGTACTTGGATGTCTCAGAGTGATATTTTATAAGAGAGAACAAAAGGGAACTATTTTTTCATTTCTAAAAGTAGTTGACTCATTGACTGACTTTCAGTAGTAGGCAACCTATACAGTAGCTAGAGCAGAGAAATGAGGAAATGCTGGAGAAAAATTGTCCACAGTTAAAAAGCCATTTCATGAGAATGAACAGTATCTGCCAGCTAGTATATCAGTTATGGTTTTTGAAGGTATCTGAATTCAACAGTTAGAAGTATCTTACTTAGTAATTACCATATGCACTAGGATTTGTTGGTTTGTTTCTTAATCGCTGTTGTTTACTTGACTTAATTTCAGTCCAATATCTCATCATATAATTTGTTCTCTTCTCCCCATTAGAAAACAGATACTGAAGTATGGCTGGACTCTTAACTGTAATTTTCTGAAATAATCATAAGACCATTTCCAGATCCAAAAAAAAAAAAGTGATACTGCCATTATTTGTGCTATGTCTGTTAAGATAGGTTTGTAGATAACAAAAGCCTTAACTCTCCAGAGCTTCAGATTAAAAATTATCACAAACTGAACTGGAAAGAGCATAAGAATACAAAAAAATGGAACTTTTCCATGTCACAATGAAATCATATAATTTTAAACTGTAATTGAACTGTTTAAACTATTTCAAAAGTATCATTTTCAAATAATATCAAAAGTATCACCACTCACATCTGCAGCTGAGGTTTTCCAGCCAGACTGATTTCCTGTCTATACGCAATATTTTTTGTTACTCTCATCTACACCAGAAGAGAAACCAAAGGGCTAAAAGAAAATTGTGAGTCTGTTCAGAAGAACGAGTATGGCAAAGGAATACTTATTTCTGGCCTCTTATGAAGTAGTATTCTAGTTCATTCAGACGCATTATGTCAATGAAATATGTATTAAAAAAAAAAAGTTCTTATGATAAATGAAAAAGAAGGAGAGAAAGATCAGGAAAACATACACTAAAAAAAAAATGTAATTATGTGTTGAAATTTCTGAGCAGACAATGCCCTTTAATGAAACAAAAACCCAAATATCTGATTGGCAGTCACATGAGGATGCTGTGGTAGATTTACTTGTGTGAAAATTCTTCACTAGAGTCTGAAGGATTTGGAAATAGTGCTGCAGGAGCAATAGAGCATTTTCATTGCCTCATTCTAAAATAAGGAGTTTAACCTTTGTGTGTTAACTGTTAGAAATTAAACTCTTCAGGCATAGTGAAGTATGAAGGTATTGCTAATGCCAAAATGTCATCTTATAATGAAGTAAAAGTTGCACTTATAATGCACCTTCTTTTGTAGAAAAAGGTCTATATTCTGCTATAAATGTGAATGATTAAAATTAAGTATTTAAAGATGATCATAAGCATAGGGAAGTATACTGAGCTGCAGTGAGAATTGCTTCTTATTTTTTTCCTTGTTTCTTAGAAACAGGAATATATTAACTTCTTCATCTCTAATTAGGTATGGTTCCCTTCTAATTGATGTTTGTTCAAACTGTGTCTGTGTACCCTGAGTAATAATGACTAGCAAAAAATGTGTGATGCTTTTTAATATTGCATAGTCTCATATTAAAAATTAAATTTCCGCAATAGGGATGTTGAGTGGTAAAAGGGCATGAGAGATGTTAGAGCTACAAGATTATTTAAGATTAAAAACTGCAAAGTGTCTGTATCTGTAAGCTTTTCATATGGGCAAATATAGCCCTTTAGTGGAAGACTGTTGTTTCAAAAAGCCAAAAAAATTTTATAGGGAATAAAAAAGTTAGAATTAAGACCATCTCCACATAGGAGAAATTGCCTGATAAATAAATATTTTTACTAAGGCAAAGCATGCACTTAAAATATTCATTAAGATTAAAAGCTCTGGAGAAGCATCCTAAACATCTAAAGAAAAAGGAGGAGGAAGGAAAACAACTCCATATAAACAAATGATAATGAGGAATTTCAAGAGAAAAGTGTAAAACCAAAATGTTTCCTTGCTAGTATTAATGGCTTATGTCTTGAAGTGTTTCATCTTAATCTTTTTTCTCAGCATAAGTGATGTAGATAAATTGAGTATTTTTTTAGGTGTATCCAACATTACCTCTCTGACCCACTGACATCAAAACTCATACACCGTAATGCATGTTTTTTAGCATCTCAGTAAACTTTTGATGAAAAAGATCTATAATGAGGTTTTATATTTTTAGGTTTCACCGCTTCTTATGAAGCAAAGCAAAGTCTACTTATTGGAGTAGAATGATAAAAAAGTCTTAAAGCGTTACAACTAAGAAATAACTACAGAAATAAACAAACATATTTTGCGTATGTACAATGTCACTTTTTTACTCTTCATTTTAACTTATGTGCTAGTTCAAAATATGAATTTATTTGTACATATACTTTTGATAGTGTTCACAAAGTATGTTTTCATACTTCTGAAATCTACGAATTATCTGGTATTTCTCATGCAACAGTTCTCAGGAACAACTTCATGCACTATCTGGCCAGGACTTTCAGTTTTCAAAATCAGCTGCTAAACTTTGAAATCCTAGAGAGACAGTAAACTCAGGGGTCTCCCAAAACTAATGATAGTGGTAGCTCTATGCTGGAAAGCCTGTGAGGTGCCTTCTCGGCAAGGACGTCTAAGAAAGCAATGCCTGCATTCTAGCAAAAAATACATTACAAGCAAGCATTTTGTTAGAATATGTGAAGGAAAAATTTAATATTATTATTTTGTATTGGAAAGTATTTTACAAATTTTAACTGATTAATAAATGGATCTAGTGAAACGATTTGTGTCCATGGTTGTAGCGCTGAGACTAAGTGTAAAGAATTCCAGTGTTGCTTTGAAAATTATCCTTCAATCGTGTTCTAAATAGTGTTCAATAAAGCATAATTCAGTAATTCTGAGTTTGTATCAAGCCGAGTCAGTAGTGTAATAAAAGAAATGTACCACAAATACAAAGTAGTTTTGGCAAGAAAATGGGTTAAATCTTACTTCAGAGCCCAAAATCCAAACAGATTAAAGATGAGGGGGAGGGAAGACGAGGGCAGCGGAGGGGATGTGTGTGTGTCTTTTTTCTGCACTTAAAGGATATGACAAAAGATAGATCTAGTACATGAACAAATCCAAGAGGTGAACTTCAGATATAAACTACACTTCATGGAAGCTTTAAAAGATGATATTTTACCAAGATTTTTTTAAATTCTAGTTATTACTAATACAAAATTAAACCTACACTCCCTTCCTTAAGAAACAATTAATTGACATTTATGAATGGGTATAGAGTGTAGAAGTTTGCAAGGTGAAATTTCTTTCACTTCGTAAGAAGAAAATTCTTGTATGGGTTTAATTTCTTAAAAATGTTATTATTCCTGATAAAGGTGTACTTTTGGCATTCCATTAAGAAAGAGAATAGAATTATAGTTTAGTATCTTTATTCCTTCATCCTATTGTGTTATTGCTGAACTTGTCAATAACAGTACTAGTAAGCCTCTCTTCCTTTGGTTTATTATATGTTTACAATCCTTCTGACGTCATCAAATAATGATACAAAAAAAAATAATGACACAATTTAAAAACTATTTAAGCATATCTCAAGAAATTCACCTTGTAAATTAGAAACTTTGTCTTCATGCAACCTATAAATCTTGACAATATATAAACCAATTCCTTTGCTCAAATGCTGGTCTATTGAAATCACAATTATTATTTTCATTTTTCTTCCATTTTTGTTTTGTTTTGTTTTGTTTTGTCTGATGGTTCAGTATTTTTCATTAGATTTTTGATTTTGCCCAAACACAATTTCCAAAGGGATAATTACTCAAGAGTTGAAGCATGTCAGTTCCACTGTGTACAGCCTGCAACATCCCAGAACCTATCTGCCTCCTGCCCTGTGGCACATACTACATTTTACATCTCCAAGGAGCTACAAACAGGCAGTAGTGTAGTTTGCTGGCTAATGCTCTTACACTGAACTGTGGTCTTATTAGAGCTGATGCCTCTAAACCTGTCAAATCACTTCCTATCATTATCTCATGAGCAATGAGATATTGCCTTGATTGATCAGCAAAGTTGCCAACTGCATGATGCCTTGAAGGTTTTTTTTTTTTTCCATTTTTCTTTTGATTTTTTTTTTTGGCCTCTGAGCTCGGAACGAGTTCACAGCTATCAATCAACATATATATGACAAACTCTTCGTCTGGAAAGTCTGGTATTATTAATTTTGTTGAATCTGTTGTGGTCTGAGCCAACTATGATGTGGTTGTATCCAATTTATTTCTCATTCAATTTAAGTGAGAAATGTTTATGTTGCAATCTTCTGTCCCACAATTCATATCCATCATATAAAGAATTCAGTCAAGTACTTCATTTTCATGAAATGATAAGGAGCCTCCTAGACCATCATATATATATATATATTTTAATTTTAGTTCTTGTTGTAGGTTTGTTTGGGGTTTTTTTTAGGATTTTTAGTAAATAAATAATCCTCAAAGAGGAGGATTTTTCAAGATGAATTTGAAACACAGATTAACAGAAATACACTTCTGAAGCTGTTCTCTGCTGAA
>NW_008594067.1:114706-115632 GCF_000691845.1 Merops nubicus | reverse complement strand
CAGTCTTCCACTGCTTTTGCTGCTGAGGTGCAAAATGATGCTTTTCAGTGGGAGTTGTGTTTCAGTGGTCATGAATTTCTTTGTTATAATATATAACCCAAGTAATGTGTACATTTATGGAAAAAATCCTCAAACTATCCAACCCACTCTGTTGTATTAATTTTTCCTTCAGTGAGAACATAGCCACAGCAGATGCGGGTGGGCTGCGTACCACTCTGCTGGAAGTGGCGCACGGATGATGCTGATGAGGTGTGTGGGGCAGTTAATTACTGCCATATCCGTGCTTAGGCTTGGGATTCAGGGTTATATTTGCTCTGTTAAATGCTCAGTTTTTGTGACAGCGAAGGCAGGGATTACTCAGACAAAGTGAGTAACTTCTGTACCCTAGACTACTGTGCTGGTTCACCTCCTACGCACAGCAGTGCTGTGCAGAGTTACACACTGAGCATGCGTTTGGAAATGGGCAGCTTTTCATTAATTTTGCCTCAATTATTTATTGATAAAGAAATGGGTAATACATAATAACAAGTAAAATTAACTCAAGGTTTTCATTCTTTCTTTTTTTTTTCCAGAAGGAGCTCAGTCTCCCCAGAAGAGGAAGCTTGTAAGTATAATTGTGCTGTATTTGTCACTTGTTTTGTTTTGAACATATATAGCTGTTTAATTGTGGAAATAATTTAAATGGGCAGATACTCTGTTTTCTGTTAGCATTTTCAAAAATCTGTCATGCACTTGGAAACAGCTGGCTTGCATTTCTCTGAGACTGAAGTGTCTATTCATTTCCTGAAGTGCAGTAGGAAAAGTAGTAGGTAGTGTAAGTTGACTTCTAATTATCAGCTTGAGCTGATGCTGATATGGAAATAGCTGCGGTGTTGAGTGTTGCTTGCACGGACATCACTGAAGTGACTCTATAGAAGTCACTGATT
>NW_008594067.1:104495-114675 GCF_000691845.1 Merops nubicus | reverse complement strand
ATGCTGATCCCCGCTCTTCAAACAGTCTGTTGACCGAACTCTTAAGTACACAGCTCTCTGGGCCACACGGGTCAGGAGTTTGTGGAACGATCACTGTAATAGAGAGATTTTGACAAAGTAGCAAATGTTGGAAAAAGTAAGCTTTTAAAAACATGGTTTAAAAAAGTAGAAATTTTTTACACTATGATGTTTAAAGAATTTTAGCAAGCTAACTTGTTTCGATGATACTAGGAGAGCTTAGATTTTGCTGTGTTTACAGATTTATGGTGGAAGAAATTGCTTTATTGATTGCATTTATATAAAAGAGAGAGGTTTTGTACTGCTTGCTATTGCATTATGATTTAAAATTGTTTCCCAAAGCTTGTAGACTACAGATGTGAAGCTCACAAAAGCATATAAACTTTCTTCCTCAGGTTTCTGGTTCTAATGAGAAATTATTTTCAGTCTTTCAATGTAAGCTATCCCCTTTGTGTATGAAACAGTGTTTGGAAAATGCTGTGTAGCGCCAGTGATTCAGGCCTAAACAATACAATGGATCAAAAGGCCTTTTTAAAAAATGGGGCATGACCAGACCTTTTTGTTCAGTTTGTATGACAGTGATAAACCAGTCAGGGAGTTATTTAAAGAACATGATACACTGGCTGATTTTTTAATTTTTTTTTGTTTTTTTTAAGCAGTATGCCTTAAATGTTTGCTTAACTATGTATGATAGATTTTTAAGAAGGGTGGTGTTCATGATTTGAAGACTATGAAAGTTTCTTGAACAAATGGTGGAAGAGTGAGTTATCAGTAAGATTTTGTTTGGTGAAACTTAGTTATTTGTGTACAAAACTTTTGGAACTGAAATTTGAGGATGCCAGAGATATTCCCTTTGCTCGTTCAAGCGTGGAGGTGGGTATGACACAAAACTGCTCATGTGTTCACATTTGAAATCTCTGAGACACAGATGAAGTGCTTCCAATGTGTAGTGTTTTATTTAGAAGTAACTAAATCAAATGACTGTTTTATTTCTGTATTGACTGAACACCTTCAGTTTTCATTACTTCACTTTTTCTTTCTTCCACAAGTGAGTGCCTTTTAAGCCATCACTATGTGAAGAAATTTAGCAACCTGTGTCAAGAAGAGCCAGGCCATAAATTTTAAGCACAAGGCTTACAGCTATTAGTGAGACTGAAAAAAAATCTATGGAATGTCTTCAGTTAGTTGCCTGTGTTACCTAGTTGATTATTTGGTTGTGCTTTCTGGAATTACAGATTCCATAGTGAATTCTACCACATGATTTCTTGTTGTTTGAAAAGTTTAACTATTTCAGAAGTCAGTAGTGCATTGTCACTTGTGTATATTTGTTGATGCTGTACTGGTAAGTATATAGGCTCACTGAAAAGAGTGTAGTGGAGCTGATGTATGTGATTTGCTTATCCTAGTATTAGAGTGCGTATTTTATTTTAAATAAAAACGCCTTAGTCTTTGAATCAGGAATTGGAGAAATTTATATCAAGAAAGGGAATAATTGTGTGTGTGTGTATATATATGATAAAATATACATATAAATATGTATAAATTTGTTCAACCGTTCTGTCAAAGAGTGACCTAATGATGTGCACTTAAATACAGACTGTAGGCAATTCTCAGTTCTTCTAGAGGCTTTTCCTCTGTTTCATTCAAATTAACAGTGAATGTCATAAGCAAAAATAAATGCTGAAAATAAAATTTATTCTGAAAAGCTGTTGTTATGCTGTAGCTAATGAGTGGGGATAGTTATGGATGTAGCTAGGTCCGGATTCATTGCCTCATTCATTGACTGTTGTTCACTGACAGGAACAGAAGCAGGAATTGACAGAAGGATGAAGTATCTGGCCTGGAGCCAGGAACTCTCAAGAGGTGCATCCATTTTCTGCACAAACCCCAGCCTTTGTAGCAGTTCAGTACCAATTGTGTTATAGAGAAATTGACAGCTGCTAAGCATTTTTCTGTGTGCTAGTCTGGAGGCTGGGGTGCATTTACTACTGTAAAAAGATCATATTTGGTGAGGTAGGTATTATTTCCCAGCCAGGGAGAAGTAAAATGAAGACTTGATTATTGCTGCTTGCCATATGATTGCTTCGGTTTTAGGCTGTGGATTAGCTAGGATATTTGTCATTCCTGAATGAAGAAGGGAATGCTCTTTCTGACAGTGCTTCTAACTTTTTCTTTATCTGACTCTCATTGCATCATATTTGCCTGGGTCAGTACTAATAGTCTCCCTTTTCTGCAGGAACTGATGTAGGCATGGACAACAACAGGTGCTATGCTTGTTTATACTAAGGAAAAAGAGTGGAATTAGATGTCTCAGTATTGTTGGCAAGAGAGCATGAGGAATTTTGTCACCTAAAGGTGGTTGTGGGTAGAAGCTGAAGAGAATAAATAGTGGGATGAAGCCTGTGAAGTCCATTGATTAGTGACTGCTTTCATATTAGCAGAAGGGAACACAAGCACACCATAAACGATGGCTTTGCCCTTGAAGATCTTGCAGTCTAATTTTGAAATAATCAGGACAGAGTGAGTGGGCTTGTAAAACAGATGGAGGAATTGTATGCAGGGTGACATTAAGAGGAATGCCTGATTATTTTGATATCATTTTGTTCTTAATGTGCCTAAAGAGTGTGTTTCTGTGGGGGGCTTATGCTTAATACACTAAAGGAAGTTATACTCAGCTGAATTGTAGGCTGCAAAGGGGTTGAATAATACAAGTATGAGAACAGGAGCAAGTAGTTACATATTCTGTCTCTGGTGTTCAGCAATCAGAGTTCAAAGTTTTCCTTTAATAAATTATGCATATAAATGTATTGGTTATGTTTTTCCCACACTTTGTTCACAAAAAACTAATTACCATTCATGAATATTTTCTTTACGTTCAAATAACAAATGTGAAGTGATAGACCCAAACTTTGATCTCCATCCTATTAGTGGAAGTGGTTTAATTATTTTCAGACGTTACCCTCTTCTTTTCTTTTGGTGCTACAGCATGTACAGAGATTGCTTTTTATATTGCTGGCTTTAGCTTTCAAATAGTTTTGATGTGTACTTCCACATGAAGCGTAGTAGAGATGTTCCAGATTTAGAAGGACAAAGGTGGAGACTGCAGAGCAAGATGAGGCTCGTGATGAAGCGCTCGTGTGTGTTCACGTGTATAACAGCAACTCAGCATCCGAAAGACCAGGCTGTAAAAAGCAGATTTTGAGTGTGGCTGTAGGATGCACAATGCTGTTCTGGAGCTCACTATTTCTTCTGATTCCCACCTCGACTAAGCATCAGTCATTAAGTTTGATTTGGGTTGCATTTGAGCCATGTGGTTTCTTTTTCAGTACCTCATTTTTAATAAATTAGAAAATTCAGTTGTTTATAACATGAATTTTATTGACTCATTCAGGTTTTTTAATGAAAAATGTGGGTTTATATTTGAAATCCTCATAGTTTCATAAGCAGGGTTACTAACTTGGGTTGCTGTACATTTTGTACTAAGTAAACATAAAATTTTCTAAAAAGAAAGTATGTTTTACTTTCCCACATTATATCTAAATTTGAAAAGAGTAATTTCCTCAGCAAACTGTATTTACTAAGCCAGTTTTTAATTTCAGGTGCTGTTTAGCTTTGTTAATCCTTTTCTGCTAACAACTATATGTATTAAATATACTTTTAAAGTCTGTGTACAGAAGGAAAAAGAAAGTGGAGGCATAAGAAACATGAAAAATAATTATAATCCAGAGTATATTCAGTAAGGAGACACATTTAAATAAATATTACATACTGATGTTTTGATGGTGATAGGTGCTGATAATAAGTAGTATTCACCTCAGGGTTTTATATCTATCTTTATGAAATGTGGTAAACAACATAGTAGTGTTTGCTGAAGACATATGCAAGGCTTTTGTGGTGGTCTTTACTCCTTCTAATCTCTTTTTCAGGCAATATGTCCCCTGTGGGGGCTTATTTTCTCCCTTCTCTGCACTCCTTTTTTACTTCTAAACCTCTGAAGGTTCTTAGTTTCTACACCCCTAGGCATTACATAGGGTGTTTGATTAAACAAGGCTTCATCATAATTTGTTAAACTTACCTGCAGCTTCCTGACAATAAAATAACAAACAAAGGAATTTTTTTGGGGATGATATGCTGAATGCCAGTTTATATAAGTTTCTACATGTATTCTTTTTAATGCCTAAACCTTGGAAAGAACAATAAGTTTGATGGCAGAAAACATTTTTCTGGCCTTTCATGCTGGTTTATGTCTTTATCTTGCCATGCCCAGGTGCTGTGGGAATTTCCTCTGTATCTGCAGAAATGGAGTATATCATTCTATTTCTCTGTCTTGGCGGGTGAGTGCTTCTGCTGGGGATTGATTGATGGTGTCTCCCTGCCAGGAGCAAGTGATGTGCCTCAAGTGTGGAGAAGCCAACACACTAGAAATGGATAAAAAAGTGGTTTTAAAAAGGAGTAAGGAGTTTTGCTGCTTCTGCATTCTGTTCTGTCTAGGATCTGGAAAGAGAATCAGAAATAATGCCTCCATTTGGTACTTTCTGTTTGTGATACTTTTCATAGATGGAGAGAGAAAGAGGTGGTATTTTCTAACCATTCTATCCTTCTGTGAACTGCATAGAGGAAGCTCACAGGCAGTGGATCAAAAATAACCCGGTGCTCTTAAACTGATCCGTAGGGCTGGCTCTGTAGGAGGAACGTGCCAAATTATTCCTGCAGGGTTCTGTAGAGTGTTGCTATTTGTATATTAGGCTGTAAAAATAATTTGAAAGCATTGTTTCATACGTTTCAGAAGTTGTTAGTAAACGGGATTTTAGTGTTCTGTATGTAGTCTAATCTCGGAGACAATTTATAGAGGTCTTCATCAAAGTCTTAAAAGTGGAAACAGTCTTTTTCACAGTTTTTATTGTCATCTCCGCTACTTAATCCAGCTTCTCATTTAATAACTATAATAAAATCATATAACATACCAAATTTGTACCTTTTGTTGCTTGCTGTGCTTGCGTACTTCAGAGGCATGGCTTTGAGGGGGCAGGGGCTATGGTGTTCAAGGAACAGCCACCCCGGGCACCGTGGCCCTTACTTTTGAGACTGGCAGTTTGTTCTCCTGATGGGACGTAGCTGTGGAGGGGTTGTGACCTTGTAGTGTGGGACAGTCCTGCTGTGATCTGAAATGTGGAAGGTATGAATTGTAATCTGGAATTTTTACTTGATTGATGAGTACTTGTGAATAGCAGTCTTTACCTGCCTAAATGGTCTGTAGCATTTTAAAGTCTATCAGTAATATATATTTGGAATTTTTTTAAAAGCTATCTTCTTACAAATATACAAATTGATTTTTAAGGCGATTGAAATTGCCAGTTGCAAACAGAATTGCAAGACTTGTATTGTACAAGGGAACATTGTTTCCTAATGAAAGTGTTGTGTCCCCTCCCCTCCAGCGTTTGGCTCCTCAGGCTGCTGCAATTCCTGTTGCTGTTTTCATTGCTAGAATTTATGCAGTTTGTAGCTGAAACACAGCTTGGGAGTTACAGGGAGAGGTTTGAAGATGGAAGTTGTGTGTGTTCTTAAGGGGATTGATTTCTGAAAAGGGGATGGTTCACATGTTGCCCCGCCGACAGCGAACAGCTGCTCTTTGCACTGCTGGTGACTCCACAAGGGCTCTGGGTGGGAGCAGGGACTCTATTCCTATCTCAGTGTGAGTTTTCAAGCTGCTGTGTGAGATTTGTGCCAGAATCCTTTCAAGTGTGCCATCGCTTGCTTTGGCTTTATGCTTCCCTTCTGATTTGATGAGAGCGACTGTTCCAGCTCTTTGAAGCCCAGGAGAAGTTTGCTGATTTGCTGTGGGCTCACCCTGAGTGTGTCAGGACTATATTGCTGGCTGAATGATGGGTCAGATGGCTACTCTGTGTCCTGGACTTCTCTCTGCCTTCATTCCATACTGGTGGGCTTCATTTCCTTCCTCTGGATGCTATGAATAGAATCCTAAAAGATTTTGTTATTAATTAGAGCTTTGACATGAGCCGTGTGATTAATCTGCACCGTTACTGAGCTCCCGAGGTCTCTGTGACACTGGGGGTACATGAAGAGCTTGGAATTGCACTGATCGTTCTGTGCTCTGCGTTGGAGTGATAACAGTGGGCTCGCCGTCCCCGCTCTAAGCCTCTTATGCTGGGAAGAAACATAGTCTGTCAGCACAATGATGAAACGGAGGAAAGAGAGGCTTGGAGCCCCATCTCTGCGGATCCAGTAAGGACTGTTGTGAAAAATAAATTGCACTTAAACGTTTCAAATTGAAACTATAAAGAAAATAAGCCAGACTTTTCTGTGGCCAATAGATGTTTTTCTTTGTTAGAACGTTCTTGGACCGTCATGCTTATTTGACTTTACGTGAAATTTCATTTAACATTTTACTTTTGTGGAGCACTTAACCATAAAGTAAAGCCAAAAAAGAGCAATATTTAAATGTTTGTAAAATGGGATACATCATGGTTAGGTACCAAGCTTTGATTATTGTAGTAAAACTGAATGTTTGTAACTATCTTTCGAGTTTCATCACTTTCCAGATTTAAAAAGTACTTTTAATAATGTGCCAGAAAGCTGTCACAGGGCTTGTATCTCTGGAAATCTTTATTACCTTTTTAAATTAAGAATGCTATTGAAAACTTTTAGATTCTAATAAAAACCTTTCTATTTACATTTCCATATGCATTTCTATAAAAGAAATGTAAACAAGCAATTCCTTTTTAATGCTTATTTCCTTTATAAGTACTTTGAAATCTACTAATGAAAATGGCTATTTATGATGTTTCTAATTATATTTATTATTTCTATTAGGTATAATTAAGGAAATTGTATATTTATTACTATTTTTAATAAGTAGAGGAGGTTAAATGAATCTATCACATAATTGGTGAAGGGAGAAGCAGGGTAGGGGGCAGGTGTAACCTCCTCTGTCTGTGAACTGTAAAGCTCATCAGCTATTTAAGCAGAGATTGCTAATGGGGAGGATTTCCAATATGTAAAGGTTACTTACTAATAAGTATTTGGATTCATTAAGAAATTCAAAGCAAGGAACATTGACATGCTTGGCTTAAGGATTTCCAGTGTAAAACGTGTGAATACAAAACAAAACTGAAGCATGCCCTAGATTTCCCTTTTGCTCACTTTTAAGTTTATATATGATAAATAGAAACTTTATTCATCCCTCTATGAAACTCATAAGAATGGAGTGGCACTAGTTTGTATTCTAATGCATAAGCACACTTCATAATACCAGTATTTGTAAGTTAACTTTTACTTTATTTCTAGTGAAGGACATCTCATGCTGTATAATTCAATAAAGTAGGTGTCAGAACCTCTTTTTTAAGTTTATGTAGAAGTCTGTTTGCAGCTTTTTGGAAAGCAGCTATTCTGAGAAATTTTCTGTGCTCTCTGTGTATACAGATGTGTGTTGGCTGCTAACCCTGCAAAGCAGTATAGATTACAGAAGTGAGCACAGAGCTTGGAATTGGTTTCCTCAGCTGTAATCCTGATGCTACAATGGATGTGCTATGGATGAGTTACTTAACCTCTTTGAGCCTCAGTTTCCTTGTTGCTAAAATGAGAATAAAGCCATTTTGCAGTGCTGCTTTCAGGCTTAATTAGTAGTTGCTCTAAAACACTGTCAGTGCTAAATGTTGTTTTCTAGTTAATGGTTTGTGTAATTCACATTTTCACAGCTGCACATTTCTATTATTGCCACAGCCATGGTGTGGAACCGTGGCTCCCAAATTGTGAAAGCTGTGATATAAATGGTCCATGTCTGGTACTGGTGCCATTATCAATTTGTTATTTTTTTAAAAGTCTTACATTAAGGATTGACAGTGGTGTGTATTTTAGAAAGCCTGGGAACCACTACAAAAAAAAGGATTTGCTTAATTCTGGACTGGAAGATTTTCATAGTGGAAAAATAATTTTGACTAGATATATTATGTTGACTGTAAAATACACTCTGGTTTGGATGGTAATTGGAAGGATTACTTAGTTGATTGCATTTATTAAGAAGATATAACTTGTATTTTGGAAGTATCTCTTTTTTTCTTTATTGAAACAGAAGATGTGATATTGACCCTGATTTGTTTTTTCTTCTACCCTGGTACTTTGTCAGAATCTCCTCTCCTTTGTACTCCCACTGCCGAGGAAGTGATGTTCATCAGCACATGTTCTCTCCTACATCTGGTCCAGGTCTGCAGCACCTTAAATTCCCATTTAGTGCTGACTGCACACTTGTTACTTCTCCTCTAGTATTTTACCTGAGCTCAAAACCCCAGAGCAACCCATCTAGTCCCTGCTACAGCCATCCTTTCCAGTGGAGGTAAGGAGAGGTGTCAACTAGGAATTTCTAACAGTTTGGTGTTGGTGTAACCATTTATGAACTTACCAGCTTTATCATTTAAGAGATTAATATGTAACAGAAGGGAACAGTCCTGTAGACATGACCTACTTGCAGTCTTTTAGGGGTCAGGTTGAGTTGCTGCTTGGTACAATTTTTTTCTAGTTCATGTGTAGTTTAAGACCCTACATAGAGAAGATTATGAAACTAATTGAAGAATGGAAACTTGTCTGCCTATGTGTGCATGCAAATTCCTCCTTGCACCTTGTACTAGCTTCTGAGTGCATGTGCAGCTTGTATGATGGAGTGAAGGAACCCTCAGAGGTATTGTTGGTGTCGAGAAAACAAAACTAAACCAGCCTAGAGTGAGGTCCTTAAAAGTAGGTGCCTAGAATAGGGTGTCTGTGCTAACACGCAGTGCTCTGTTTGATTCTCTATAAGTCCACATTATTTTCTTACAGAAGCAACTAGGCTGAAGCCTCTGTCTCCAGACACAGGGTCTACAAGGGATGAGTAAAATCAAGCCTTTTATTAGGAGGCTTAAATATGGGCTACAAGAGTTTGTAAGGCAAAAAAAGTCCAGAGCAATTCCTCCATGTTGTGGAATAAGTATGACAATCAGCAGCCTCAGAGGAAACCTTCAGCTCCTCCACTAAGAAACTTCACCTAGTGAGATAGTGACTGACGAAGGCTGACAACAAGCTAGAGATCTTTGTATGTGCAGTTATGAAATTGGAGCTTGGTGGTACCTACTTAAAACTTGAGCCAGCATAGCCATCAGAGGGCTGGTTTTGAAGTTCACATGCTGCAGTGTGGATGTAGCTGGTCAAATTTCAGTTACTCATCAGGTGGTAATGCGATAGCCCCTGAATCTAGGCTGTTATTTCAGAGGGAGATTGCTCTTGCTGGCCAGCTCTGGTAAGAGTAACAAGAAAATGTGAAGTTGAGCTATTTTGGGCATCTGTCCCTGTAATGGAGAATAACATATATTACATCTGCTGGGTGGAAATCAGGTTGTCAGCAAAGGAAAGGGATGTTGCATGTGTCTGTACTTTGTGTGTTGTGAACTGCCATGAGGAGAGGTGGCTGCCCAGCATGCGTGCTGCTTTTCCTGCTTGTTGGGCAGCACTTGGTGAAAATTCTTCCTGTGGTGCTAATTTTGGCAGCCCTTGTAGCAAAGTGAAGGGCAGTGACTAAAGAGCAGTCTCCTAGCGTTTTAATGTCATTGTCATCAATATAGTTTTAAATTATTTTTTGTTATGTAAAAGCTGGTATTGGGTAATGTTCCTTTACAAGGGTGAGTAAATGGGATTAAATGCTGTTTAGCATTAGGGCAGATTAACATACACATAAGTAGTAATTAATTATCAAAATTAGATTACCGTTAAAGTCAGTTGAGAACTATTCTTTTTGGAGAGATCTAATGATTACTGATTATTTTCAAAAGCCTTTTTGCTACTTTTTTCCCTGAGTATCCTTCAATCTTAAGGCTTTTGACAGGGATCAGCGAATAATTTTCTCTTTAAGAATAGTTCATAGAAAAGTTTTAGTGTTAAGTTATATTCCACTGTTACTATGGACTCTCCTAGATAATATTATTTTTCACATATGGGGACCTTCCAGCCATCTGCTCTCTAAATACTGAGTGGTTGATGATTCACAGATACATGGCTCTGTGTAAGAGCTTAAGTCTGCTATAGTAACTTTTTATTTTTGTCCTTGTTGGTTTCACCTGTGCAGCTTTTGATCCTGTTTTATCCTGTCTTTCTTTGTTGTAGTTTTGTTTACTTGGTT
>NW_008594067.1:43527-104464 GCF_000691845.1 Merops nubicus | reverse complement strand
ATTCCTGCTTGCTTAGAGCAAAGGTTCATCTTGGCAAGTTATTGCCATCATTGATCTGCTCAGCTTAACACCCTCAGGTTAGCCAGGCAGTGGTTCATTTCCATGGCTAAGTGATCCTAGGAACTGGTGGAAAATGTAACTAGAAAAACTTACGCCTCAGTGTTAAATGTTTCTCGCTTTTTACCTTCAGAATATTGCGTTTGCAAGAATCTCCATAGGTTTTGCCTCCTTACCTGTATTTTGTGGTGGTGATATTTTTCCATGGACAAATGAACAACTGTTGGTGTCTGATGTCACATCAGATAGCAGGCAAGTTTGTGGCTTCTGAAAGAATTCATCTGTTTAAGACTTGAAAATATTTTATACATAACCTTTGAACAATTGAAAATAATGAGAACCTTTCAAAAGTATAAAAGGAAATGTGAAGTGGCATGATTATGATAAAAATAAATTGATAGCAGGGGAAATAAGATTGTTGTAGTTGATGGAACCATGCATTGGATTTAAGATCATGTATCTTTAGGAAAAAGAGAGAATGATGACCAAGACTAAACTGAAATCCTGAGTCTTGTATTTAGGGTCTGGCTTGCACTCTTCTGGGGTTAGCAGGGAAGTCGAATCACTGAAGAAGAAAATAAGGTCATGTTTCCCAGCTGGTCCCCTTTATGAGTTGGCAAGTTTTAGCAAACCCATATTTATCTTTTAATCAAAATATAATTTTTCCAGCATTTCTTGATATAAAGTTGCTTGAAAGATGTCATATATTAATTGTTCTAACTCAGAAGTGATAGGCCTTGAGATTAAAGGAAAGTGCATTTCCCATCATGTAGAAAAATGTTACACTCTCTGCAACACCCTCAGCAGTATATAAGCTAGTTTCAATAATCCTAGAAATGGATTAATTTGTGGTAACAAGGATGAAGGTGTTCAGGCACCATATTGTTGGCATCTCTGGGTGCTGCAGGTGGGATGAGTCTCAGTGGAAGTTTTCTTTATCCTAACAAATTAAAGGAAGAGTTAGGTTTAGCTGGATTTTTCAAGGAGTGTTTTCTCATGCTACTTTGATTTCATGAGTTCATGCCAGTTGTGGAACATCTTTTTATGGGTATATATGATAGAGATTATTTTCATAGGAATGTTTTCCCTTGGAGGTTCTAGCCTGAATAATGTCTATTGATAATAGATACTCTTTTTTAATAGCCTTGCAGAATAGTTTCATGGATTTTTTTTTTTTTCCCCCCTCCATATCTGGTCACTATTTCTGAATGTGACGATGGACAGATATTTGCTGTCTTATTTAAATAAAACAAAATGGGAAATCTAATGTTGCTCCAAAACACTCAGTGTTTGAGCACACTACATAATTACTTGATCAGTGTGTAATTACAATGTTATGAGTTTAATTAGGATTTTATGGACATCTGTGATATGATTTAGGAATATATTAATTTATTTACATAAACGCCCTATTCTAGGAAACAAGCATTTAATCAATAACTGTGGTAAGTAGTAAGAATATATTATACATAGATGTTCAACAAATGTACTGTGAGGGTTGCCTGCCTTTAAAGACATTTTCCTATAAGCTGTTGCAGTGAATGAGGACAGACCTATACGTAGAGCTACGCCTTGTGTGGATGTGCCAGTGTGTTTTGGTGTGCAGAGTCCTCAGCAAGCCTGCCCTGGTACAGTAAACTATAGATGGGCTTCCCCAGTGTTGCAGGGTGCTGGGCAGTTCACCTTCACCAAGGGGTGGGGATGGAGACATCTGCCTTGCTTGAACACCAGCATTGTTCAGCTTGGAGAAGAGGGGCGTTCTTGTAACTGCCTTTCAATACCTGAAGGGAAGCTACAGGAAGGCTGGAAAGGGACTTTTCACAAGTGTCTGGTCACAGGACAAGGGCAAATGGTTTTAAACTAAAGGAGAGTAGGTTTAGACTGGATCTTACAAAGAAGTTCTTCAGTATGAGGGTTATGAGACTCTTGAATAGATTGCCCAGAGAGGTTATTGATGCCCCCTCCTTGGAGGTGTTCAAGGCCAGGCTGGATGAGGCCTTGAGCAACCTAGTCTAGCTGAGAGGTGTCCCTGCCCATGGCAGAGAAGTTGGATTAGATGATCTCTAGGATCCCTTCCAACCTAAGCCATTGATTCTATGATTTTATGAATGTGGGGGTCTCCTGTTAGGTTGTGGTTCTTTTTCTTATGGATCGGGATCGCTGGTGTGCCTTGACGACGGTCTTCTAACTCCAGTCCTTCTATTTCAAGGCAGGTGATGAAATATCTTCCGTGGTATAAGGATCTCTTCTTGGCAAGTGCATTCCCCAATCACCTGTGTTTTGGGTTTTGAAGTCTACATACATTTTACAACAGCAGGACAGCACCTATAAGCAGAAGTTCCATATTTTTAGGGAAAATAAAAAAAGCTTTCAGAATTCAAACTTGATGAGATTATTTTTTTATTTTATTTTGAAATGCCTCAAGGCTTGTCAAGAGTTGGTGATATTTTCCTATATCTACTTAAATTTCCTTATAGTTTAAAGTCACTTGGTGCAAGTTTTAAGAGTTTGTTTTAGTTAGAATTCCCTATTTGACAAATGTCAGAGGATTAATGAAGAGGACTATTCAGCTTGAATGGCATTTGGGAATTGTTCTGGTTTTTCGGAAAGTGATATCCTCCTGGTTTAGTGCTTGATTTGGTGCAGGTTCTGCTTTCTTAAATCTGCTAAATAATTGGTCAGAGTTGACTGCAAGACAGTGTAATGTCACTTTTGGAAACAGTGTAGGTAAGCAATTCAGGAATAATGAGTAACAGAACAACTTTGTGAATATATCATTATGCATAATGTGAAATGGTGAATTTTGAGTAGGTAATCTTTTGGCAACTGAATTGTAATCTGCATCTCACATTGAATGAATGAATGAGTTTCCCAGAATTCATTTCTTTTTTAATGGAAATCTTGCTCTTTATTCCTTTTCTTTTGTACTAGTTGTTATTCTTGGGAATAGTTTCTCCCATCTAGGAGATGGAGACTACAGGGGAAGGGCATGTGGGTGATACCTAAAATGTGACAGGCTCAGATAACTGCTGTCTTTCTTACGCTGATTGGAAGCCGTCTATTTGTTTGGCATGGGGTCAGAAATATTGAGGTATGGTGGCCTGCATGATGTGATTTTTTTCATGTGAAGGCATTATATAACTGCTAAAATGCCTGTGTGCTGCCTGGAGCTGCAGTAGCAGTAGAGTTAAACCCTGGGGTGTGGAGCCTGAGGTGTGAATTCTTGTCTTGTTCCAGGCTCACTGTTTGGCTGTCCTCCATGGGGCCACTTGTAAAGCATAACCTGGTGGTTTGACTTGGGAAATGAGAGGCTCCCTTTGGGAGCCTCTCATATGCCTGTGACTTCAGAATTTGGAAGGCTTTAATGTTTGCTAGCCATTTCACCTATAAACCAAGTGGTTTGTATCTGGTTTTTCCACGTAGTTGTGTCTGAAGTCTTTGATCTGGTGGTACACCTGCCATGCGAGTTGACTCATTTACCACTCCTGCACTACTCAAAGAGTTTGGGGTGGTTGGGACAAGCTGGCAACTTCTAGCAAGGAATGAAAAGCTTGGAAGGTTCTTAAGAGACTTTAGTAACAGTGACTTATTCAAATTATAGTAGTGTGCCGATTTCTGAACAAGATTCTTCCTTCTGTATAGTGCCTTTTGATCTTGAATACAGATAGAGAACAACACGTGCACTGAAAGATTCCTGGCAAGGGAATCATTCTGAGAATGAAATATATATTCTTCACCAGGCAGTCATGTGTTTAGTATTGCTGAGAGACAGTCCTGTGCATCTTCCAAAACTTGTTTTTAATCGTACTATGAGAAAACCAGGTGCTATTTTTAGTTTTGAATTGGAGAGTCGGTGAGTGTGCAAACAGGCCCGATAACATCATGCACCGAAGCACTAATGGTAGAGATGTACTAATAGCAAGTACCTAGTGTCACCTTAATGATCTTGAGCTGGGGAGAAGCAGAGATTATATGACACAGCTGCTTGCATTAGCACAGGACTATTCCTGCCCATGAGCAGGAAATTCCTTTCAGACCTGTTTTCTTAAAAAATTACTCTTTAAAGCCATGAATTGCAATTTCTAATTTCAATAGATAAACAATTTAGTGGTTCAATATTAACCTGAGAGTTTAAGGAAAGTTTGGAATGTAAAGAAGAAAAGGTTTCAGGTTAACATTATACCACTTTTAAAAATGGTTTTTGAAAAACATATTTCAGCTGTGTCTGCTTATCTTGAGCTATGTTGAACTTTAGTCTCAAAGTTAAAATCTTGTTTGAATATTCAAAACTGTACCATGCCAGAAGGCCTGCAGCAGAGTTCTGTCTTCTATAATGTATCCGTTTGTGCTCCCTTTTTACAAGCTGCATCTGTATTTCTTCAGTATCTCTATTCTAGTTTTTGTTCATTCATCTCAGATATGTTTGTTCTAGTCCTCCAAGTTCTCTCTTCCCCATATCTCATAAAATTCTGCTACTTTGGTTAGCGGTTATTATTCTGTCATTCAATCCCTTCTGTGGTACTTGAGAGCATAATCTTCTAACCTAGTTTACATTACACTGTCATTATGAATTATTAATGTTCTAAAATAAAATCTTCAAACAGTAATCTTTGCTGTGGTGAAAGAGCTCTGTGTGCTTTTGTTTTCCTTCCCATCCTCTCTGCCCTTCTCTTTCTTTGGACTTTCAGGTCTTTAAAGCAGGGATGTTATTGATCCAGCCGTCTGGGAAAAACTTGCTGTGCAATGAGTCACGTTGTCACAGCTCTGGGCTGAGATAGGCATTTATTTTTATAAAGACTAAAAAGAAAAAAAAAATGGTGTGGAAGTAATAGTCTTGGTTGTATTAGAAGACCTGATGCATAGAAGTGATAATATATGTTTGGATTATAGCTTGCCTGAAAAGGTGAATATTATTTTTTTTTGCTGTCAATTATATTGTTTCTATTTTTGTACCTGTAATTTTCAGTTTGATTTGTCAGTAGATGAGAAATTTAAAATAACAACAGAAGAGGTCAAGTTACAATTCTCAGCAAATTTTTAGGGCAAAAAAGTTCAACCAGAAGGAATTTGGTAAAAATCCTTACCAGCTTTCCTCCACACTTCATTTTAATGGAACTCTTTGTCCATTTTGCTCCTGAGAAGCTGCAAGATTCCAAAATCATTAAATGTCCACATTTCCAGGTGAATAAACACAGAAATATTGACCAAAAATGTTCCTTTATGCCATGGGTGTCTGCCTTGCCCTCACAGAGAACTTGCAATTAATTTGAAGAAACTGGAGTTGATTACAGCTGCGTTCATCTTTGACATAGAGGACCAGCCCATGGGGACATGTTCCAGCCTGCGCCCCATGGCTCGGGGTGTGCAGCCTCCTCTGGTACCAAGATGGATCATAAAACTCTGACCTGTCGCTTCTGCAACTTCCCTCTTATTAAAAATAAGGGCAGCTGCAGGCTACACTGTAGAACGCCACAGTCTGTTTTTTACATTCTTTTGTTGTAAGTGGTCATTTTTGTGAAAAGTACTAATTTTGAAAGTCATATTTTTCTCTGCAGAAAGAAGGTTCTTCGGACAAGCAGGTGTTGCTCATTTACATGCATGATCTATGCTGTCTTGACTTATCTGTTTGTTTAGTAGTTTCTGTCTTGTGCAAAATAATTTGACGAGCTGGAAATACTGTTTGCTTTTATGACTTGTTGTGGTTTTATAGGTAGTGCGGAAGCCTGAACTTGGTTTTGTTAGAAAACCAAGAGGTAGGCTATGTAAATCATATATATTTTAAAAATGAGCAATTCTGTTATATTTTTGTTTCTAGGTATATTATTTAGATTAACTTGTGCCATTTTAAATGTGTTACAGTAGAGTGTAGTAAGATTTAGCATTGCAAACTTTTACATTTTGCTTTATGATTTTAAAATGATTTTTTCTCTGGAGACTGTAGAAATCGAGAGTTCCATATCTGTCTATTCTGTACTTTATTTCAAAGCAGAGAATTCAGTTTGGGTAAATTTATCTTAAATTATTAAATCTGCTTCTGTGTTCCAGAGCTCTAATGTCCCTACTGATACATAGGGAGGCATACAGGTTAGAAGTCTTATATGTAAAATAAGTAGCTTTATTAGAAGAGCTTCTAAATATTAAGTATACTTTAGGGAATGTTGCTTTTGTAATGCATCACCTTTGTGGGTTTTCCAGAATTAAGTATAATAAAACAGTTTCTAGAGATTTGTTAATCAGCAGTTATATAAAAAAAGAGTGTTATGGGTTTGTTCTCATGTTCATTCTGTCGTGTACATTATATATTTCTCTGAGGCTCACAACCTTGAGTAGTTAGTTTGCCTGCTGGTTGATGATATGTTATCACAGCCTTCCCAGAGTTTAAGATGAAAAACTGAGCTTTTGCTGTGAAGATTCATATTATTCCAAAGGAATAACTAAAATAGGGACCAATTTATGTTAAAAATTTGTGGCCAAATTAGGATGTTATTCTGCCTTTAAAACTGGTTAAACTTTTTTTATTTTTCCCTTTCTTTCTTTGTTTTTTTGGTATGCCAGAACTCGTGATGCTTCCCAAGCATGGTTTTTATTTCTCATGTCTCTTCTGTACTGTGGCTTATTTTGTAAAGTCTATTCTTATCCCATGCTCTAACTTCATTAAGAATTTATACTTGAAAAATGTAAAATTCATCCTTTTAGTCTGTTCATTACATTAGCATTCCCCTTGCTCCCAGAATAACTCTTCGTAGCCAACATCTTACGAAATAAGCTTTTTGTCTCAGAAAAGCTGTGGTAAATACAGGGGCTTTACAGTATCTTCAACATTTCAGCTGAGCTGTATGTTAACCAAGAAACGGGGAAGCAAGCTGTGCAGTGGAGCAGACAGCCTGAATGATACCTATGGACAAATCATATGCCAGAGCTTGGTTTAGAGTTCAAGCTTGACTTGGTGTTCTGGGTAATATGTTGTTGAGCAGGTGGAGGCACTCGCTGCTAGCTGGTTACCAGGTGTAGCCCCAAGCCTGGAGCCATCATGTTGATCCTTGGCATGGTGCTGGAAGTTTGTGGTCCTGTATAGATGAGAGGAGCCCTTTTTGGTCTTGTAAGCTTTTAGTTGTGATCTGAGTAACAAAAAGCCCTCTAATTTACCCACTCAAATACAGCTCTTTTCCCTCTCTTTGCTGTTTGCTTTGTTAATTTTACCTTAATGATGTCTGTGCTGTCTTGGTTAGGTTTTAACCACCCACTGGTAGTAGTCCTTCAGTCCTCAATCCCTGTGAAGACACAACATGTGTGAGCTGCCTTGGCTGCAGCTTTTTCCTCTTAGTTTGTCCCTTAAACTCTGTGCTGCAGTTTTCCTTTAAAACAGAGGTTGATAACGCCTGTTTTTTCAAATCTGCTTTGCTGCATCAGTCTTGTTGGAATGGGTTATGGATGATGTCTATGAAGGACTGTGTGTTACAGTCCGTCTTTGGGATGGACGCAAAAATCCTCTTATGGGAGAATTTGGCAACAGCCCCAATTTGTTGCTCAGCGCTGGGAGCCAGAGATGAAAGAATTCTGCAAAGCCCTCAAGCTGATGTAGTGCTTTACTTCTTTGTGAGGAGGTATGATGCAGGTTGGAGTGACAGGAAGAGAGATTAAGATACCTTCCTGTTTGCAAATGTTATTGCACAGTGGATTCATTAATACCATGCTACAGGTTAGAAGGAAAGTTTTAAGTGCATTGTGATAAACAATACACGATAAAGATGAAGAAATTATATGGTGGCAACAGGAGGCTCAATATGTTTTCTTCTGGATAAAATTTGGCTGGTGAAGAGGAGGGAAAATCTTTGGATGAAGATGTTAAGGTTATAGCAACACTCTACTGTGTTTCTCACAAGTGTTACAAGTTGAAAATCTCTCAAGAACATTTTGGATAAAATATTAGAAGATTTCCGTGTAAATGTGAAGTGAGTATTTTAGAAATGATTTTCAGAGTTCTTATTTTTCAAATAACATTTCTCATTTTTTACGATGTTTGAATCAAGTATTGGGGTTACATATGATTAAATTAGACAACTGATATTTTAATCACACATGAAGGCGACAGGGCTAAGGAAAGAATGTATTCTAGTAATTTATTTTAAGAAGATAATTGACCTTTCCGTGGCATCTGAGCCAAATAATCAATTTTGTGAGCTTGAAATAATGTTAAACTTATGTTATATTGAAGTTATACGAATTGCCAAACATGTACTAACATTATTTGGGAAGAATAGTGTTGTATGCAATATTAGCATAGTAATAAATTATATTTTTGCAAATAGAAGTACAAAGATAATTTTTCCTCTTAAATATTCACAGAATTTTGGGCACAATTGACTTTGTGTTTTAGCAGTGCTTGCTTCTTATCACTATTTGGTAGGATTTTCATTTAGAAAAAGCCTGATCATGATGATAGAGGTGTAGTTAACATCCTCTATATCTGAGTACCATTTTGTAAGAGTTGTTTTAGGGAGGTGAAATCAGAGCAGTTGCTTATGCTTAAGCTGTGCAGTGATACTGTAGTGAATTAGATAGTAGTCAGGCTATCCACTATGGTGGCAACCCCTGTTAATTCAGTAACTGTGGCAGATTAAAGTTACATGAGAAGTTGGCAGCTTTTATTCATGTAAATGAGTGTGCAGTGCCTGATAGCTAGTTCAGTAAATGGTTCTGCTCCTTTGAATCATTAACTAGTACAGTCACTAGGATGTTCTTCTGCCTGGGAAATGCACACCACAGGGAAGTGTGATTGTTCGTTACCCCAAAAAAGCTTGGCCATCAGGCCTTAGTTTAATCTTGGATAAATGTGTCCCTGGGAGCCCTTTTATAGGTAGCAATTGAAATCTGTGTGAACCACTGTAGTAGAAAAGTATTTGGTTCTGAATTGGCTGGGTGATTTCTGGAGGTGGGGTGATTTCTGCCAAAAATGGAAGAAATTGAAGATTGTATAACCGAGCAAATAACGATAAAAAAATGAACCTTAAGGATACATTCAGCTTAACGTTTTCAGGTAGGCTGTTACATGTCTTGAGATTGCAGCCTTCTCCAAGACAGTCTGTTCTTCATTTGCGTAGGTCACTGTTCAAATAATAATGATGCCCCAAATAGCTTCACACACATCTTCCATGTAATTTTTTTTTCTTAAAGGAACTCTTCTTTTTTAAGAAGAATTTATTTCCTTTCTCTGTACTGAAACACCAAAGTTTTCTGCAGTTTTTACATGTTAACACACTTTTAACTGTAACATTAGTGATGTAGAACAGATACCTGTTCTGTTAGCTGTGTTAACCTACAATTAGTATTTCAGCTGGTTTCCATTACATTAATTACAAAATTCCATTTACCATAATGTGACTCAGGGAAGTTATCTCCATTTGAAAACTAGTGGCCTACTATATGCTTCATCCTGGTTGAAATATTTAAAAAATACAGTAGAGTATTTTGTGAGAACTTTTCTTGATACACAGTGAACTTAAAATGTAGTCAGTGACAAGAGTTTTGAACTTTGGGATATTATTTTTCCAAATATTCAAACTTTTCAAAAAAATCAAATGGTCTCCTGGATACCACCTCAAACTTTACAAACAGTTCAGCTTACTTTTAAAATGGTCTTATATCAAATGAATTTATTTAATGATAAATGTACCTGCTATGGAACAAGTCCAGAAAGTAATGGGTTTTGTGTGGACTGTTTGCCTAATTGCATTCTCATTTAATGTCAGGTTTAATTAATGTCCTGCTTTGGTAATGGTAAAGACTCAAAATTGGGGAAGTCATTGACATTGGCTATTTATAACTGCCGAGTGGATGCAGTGTGATTAGGAGGACCCTGGAAACTATACATTAGGGTGGCAGAGAAGTACTCCATCATTACAGGAGCTGCCAGTGTTCTGTAGGTGGCCTTTCCTGAGGATAAGTTGAGCGTGGAGTGGGGAAGGTGCGTTAGAGAGATTGATGGAGATTGAAAATCCTAAAAGGTGAGTGGAAGAATTTTATAAGGAAAGAAGTTTCTTCAGGCTTAGAATAGCTCAGGATGAGGAATTCACAAACACGTATTAATGTTTTTATGAGTTAAATAAAAGAGAAAACTCATCTTGTAACCTGTTTGTGTGAGCATGCTATTTTTTACATGCTTCCTTTTATACTGAAAGCTCTGTATTTGAAATAATGTCCTACTTTTGCAAAATACTTCCATACTGGGCAGACACAGTCATACAGTTGCTTAGAAAGGTTTCATTTGTCATCGTAGATGTGAGATCCTTATGCTGCAAATATTTGTTTCAACTAAAACAAATTCTGCAAATGTTGATGTCATATTTTAAGACATGACATATATTTTAAAAGATGTTTGACAGTTTCATTGTGTTCTTTTTCTAGTAAAAACACTGCATCTGCAAGTATGGTGTCTTCATATTTTTTTGGGTACGCTGAACTTCTCTGTAGTTAATTTGAGGAGTCTCAAAATGAGTGCTTTGCAGATGCTGATTTGCAAGGTTAGATTTTGCTATTGGTGAGTGGAATGGGCATTTTGAAAAGCAGGAGTATGCAGTGTCAAAGAAATTTCTGTGTTTGTGAACCAGTGTTATATGATTCCCAAACTGCTTCTTGTAGTTCCTGGGTAAGTGCTCTGCAGAACCACATTAAATAGCAAGATGGGTGGACAGACAGGTTTCCAATGATAGCAGACACCCCATGCCCTTGCACTGCCCAGGCTGCCCTGTGTTCCCCAAGAGCAGCAGAGGATGGATGGGATGTCACTGGGTTAACGCTGCTGTAGAGCACTCATTCACTGATGCCCATGGAGAGTGTCCTAAAATGGCTTCTCCTTTTTGTGTCCTTCCTGTAAGAGATGTGAAAATGCTGGCGCTGAGTATAATGATGATATGAGTGATATGCCTTCAACTGCTGAGTTTTCAACCACTTTTGAAAAAAGCACAATTAATAAATATAGCAGCCTTAGCTGGTTGTGATTTTATTTGCTAACAATTAGCAGTCAGGGGTTTTGTTGTGATGGGTTGGTCTTGTTAACTGAGTGGGTTTTTTCCCCCCATTATTGCTCAGGAATTTCAATTAGTGTTTTAGTTGACAGAGTAAGTCTTGAGTATTTTTATACCTTTTCAAAACCAGCATTTATTGGAATTGGAAGGTCGCATAGTATCCGTAATATAATGCTAAAATGCTGTTCTTCAATTCTACACTTGATTGGTATATGTCATTATGTGGTTGCAAAATTAAACACATTTATCCTTTCTCATCAGCAGTAGACAGTGGCAGAGTTTTGTCTGTTTGTAGTCTAAATTAACTTTGTGAAATCAAGCCAGAATGTGATTTAGATTCATGTGATACAAATGCTTAAAAGCATTGGAAGAGATGGTTGTGTTGAGTGGAGATTCAGCTCCTGCAGCATGCAGAATCACGTTTCCTTGTTTTGAAGCTCAGATGGAAGAGCATGCTTTGTTGAATCAGATACTGTAATTCTTGATAAATACATGTATTAAAAATGGCTATTATTTAATGGAAACTTATGAAGACAATCTAATTCTTTCATGTGGAAAGCTAAAGGAAACCTTCTGGGATTTCTTTCTCTGAGATATTTGTGTATTTTTTTAAGGGCTGTATTGTGCAGGGAAGGTAATGCCAGCTGTTGATTATCATCTTTCTCATGTCTATGATAAAAAGCCACTCAAGAAGGCTGAAATATGAGAACGTCATTAGCTTTCCTACTGGCAGAAGTGCTTAAAAAAGCCACAATAGAAAGAAAAGCAATTGTCTCTTGAAATTTAAAAAAAAAAAAAAAAAAAAAAAAAGGCAGCTATGATGAGGTTTTATTTAGACCCTGGACAAAGCAAAAACGTGGCAGGAAACTTATACAAGCAAAAAGGGGGAGAAGTGAACTTGTGACTGATGTGCAAGGAAGGGTGTGGGAAACCTGATGTGCATCACACATGAGTCCTGCTTGCGTTTTGTTGTCAGAATTCAGCCGGTTGAGTTGTTTTGTGGGCACCAGGTGCTATGTAGGAGTTTGTGTTTACTGTGCCTGACGTGTATGTGGTGTGGCTGACATCGGGTAGAATGGGTTTCTGTTTTTAAACTGATCTTAGGTGGCATTATAAGCTTTGTTTTTTTAAAATTGAAAATCCATTTGGGTTGCTTAAGATAAAAAGTTGGATTTGTTCAGAGATGGAAGAATAATTAAAAAAAATAAGCAAGATGCCCGTGATGTGCCTCATGTAATAAGGAAGCACAAGAGCCACCATTTCAAAATAAAAACACAAACTAGTCAGTAAGTGATACTCTCTGTACAGACGCAGCTTAAAAACATTGTGTTATTCAGGACTGCAAACAGAGCCTGGTTATGGTTTTGCTTGATAATCTTTTGATTGTAACTGGATGAACACAGAGAGATTTCTGTAAACTACGTATGCTGTGTGTACAAGACATTCCAGTTTTAAAGTGTGTATGTTAGGAAGGGAATAAATATCTCGTTTTGCACTGCCTCCTAAGGTGGAGGGAGGAACGCAGGGATGGAGCCGGGAGAAAACAGAGGCAGTGGCAGCAGCAGCAATATGTACGCTTGCCTGCCTGCCTCGCATTAATGGAACAGCTTGCAAGGTCTGCAGGGAATTTGCATTGGCTCTGTCACTGGTATTATTTAGTTCCTTATTTATTGCTAGTGGCTTGATTGTGCTGTATTTTCCCAGCAATGAAAGCTTTTAAAGATCATGTCTGACTCCTTTTGGACAGTGCTGTCCAATTTCTCCCTGCCTGCTACCAGCATGTTGAGACGATCCAAAAGGTAATCTAAGGATTTTGCGAGTAATTCTTAACGATGTTTTTATAAGCTACTTATTTTAATATTGTTTAGGCTTGCTTTCTTTTTTAACAGATTAAATAATATTTCTAGTATGTTATGTGTGATTTCTCAATTTCTTTGATTTGTGATTGTATTCATTGTAAAGATCATACCATGCAGATCCACCAATCGTTCTTTTTTAAGGTATTTAAATGCATCGTTCCTTCTCATAATATGTGAATGTGATAAGGGTTTTTTCTGCAAAATGATGGATAGATGCCTTACTGAGAACAAGCTGCTTTAGTATGCAAAGTAGCAAAATAGTATTATGATAATATAGGCAGCACTAGGCATGGCTTGCAAATGTTTTGACTTATAGCACTTACAGTCTTAGAGATATGCATAACCTTAAATTTTAAATAATTCTTAATACATTTAGAATTTTTTTTTTTTTGAAATGTAAGTATGTTGAGGTAATAGTTAATAGGATGAGTGTTCATATTCACACTACTGTCTGGATTTTGATAAAATCACATTGAAGTGTGTGAAGTAATAAATAGTATCAGAGCTGATGTAGTGCAGTGATGTCCCCTCAAGACTGGAAAATATCAACATATTGCTCATCAGGTGCTCTGTGGAGTTTTATGTATGTAGCCTGAAAGTCAGTATGGTAGATAGTTAATCTTGAATAAAGCAGTATATTCAGGTTTGTGAGTAAATGATTGCAGCTATTATCAGAATTTCTCAGCAGTTGATTTGTTGATGCAGTTAAAAATCTATGTAAGACTCAAAATAAGATTTGACTTGATTTTTAGTGTGAATTTGTTCATCAGCTATCAGAAATTTTGCTCATTATTTTAGAGGACTGTAGCTTCTATAGAGTAATGTACAGGGGGATCTCTGTTTCTTACTATCATTCCACATTTGTGGTTTAAATTTTATCAAAGTTGTCTTCTGTGCTGACAGTGATTTTTAGAAATTTTACTGGTGATGAAGAAAGATTCTGTAAATAAATTTATATCTTAGTTGCAAACAATTGCGTTAGAGATGTTAATCTTTTCAAATACAAGTTTTGTTTGCTTTAGCCTGGCTTTCAAAGGAAAAGAGCTCCTTGAGATTCAGTTTGTGTGTTGATCTCTCTTCTCCCAGCAGTAACTTCAACACTCATTGAGCAGTTGCAGCACTGGTTTGATGGAGGAGTAGAAGTGGCAGAGATAAAGCTCAGCATTTCTTTATGGGTTTCTTGGACATGGCTGGGGAGAGGAAAAGGAGGCAAATGATTGTCTCGTGCCTCCGTTTCCAAAGGATAAAGTAGGTAGGACTTGGCTTCCAGGTGCCTCTTGGCCACCGGCCGATGAGGATGGAAGCAGCGTGGTGGAATGAGGTGTGGGTCACCGTGAGAGCGAGGTGAGGTGGGCAGAGCCAGGAGGAGCGAAGAAGCTGGGCTAGTGCAGGCAAGGGAGGGCGGCTTGGGTGAAGGAGGACATTGTTCCATAAGAGAACAACCTGTGTTAGACCTGCAGCTCGTGGAGCAACTCATTTATTGCTGCTGTTTGCAGAACTTTGTTTTTCTGAAGTCCACTCTCTTCTAGATGGTGTTCAGCTTGCAAAAGGTAGTATTTTGTGAAAATTCAACAATCGTGGACTTCCATACAGAGTGGACACCTGCAGCATTTCTTGTAACAACAACAAGGTATCTTTCTTTTTCAGCACCCTGTTAGTTTGCCATTTTGAATTTAAAATTAGATACCAGGGACAGAAACAATTTGAGGGATACTTAACAAGGTTTCTTGTGCAAGATTTTGTCAGAAAACTACTCAAAGTTTACAATTCCATTTATTTGTTAGTAGTGAAGTACAAGAAAGAAAAATTCATCAGCAGATCTGCAGCCCATCTTATTGGAAACGAGATAACTTTTTATTGGTTTAATCACATAAATGAGTATTATTATTATTTCAAAAGGATCAAACAGTTCCTAGAGGATTCGTAGCAGAAGACTGCTGCATAGTCATGTGGTGGAAATCCTATTTCACACAGCGCGGAAAGCACAGCCTTCAGTCAGCCTTAGGAGTGGCATATTTGAGCACGTGTGACAGTTCTCTGAGCATATCGCCTTTCGCCATGCTCTGCTCGTGGCCTGCCAGCTCTTTGGCTACCATTCTGGGGGAGATGGGTAGGCAGGTTGGCCTGGTTGGTCCTGAAAACGTGTGTACACATACGTATTAACTGTTTCCAGGGGTGCCTGGGCTGTGAGAGAAGTCACTGTACATCTTTTGCCTTGCAGTGCCAGGACATGCATGCTTCTCTGTGTTAAAGTTCCCAGGGTCATGGTATTGGGGCACTTGGAATGATGTACCATATTATTAAATGAATAAACACATTTCCATTTTAATTGGCCCCCTTTCAGAGCGTAATGGTCACTTCCTAATAAACTTATTACTCCTAAAAATTGATTGCAATGTAAATTTCATTCTGTAACATTGCAATCTTGGGCATTTTTACCTTGTCAAACATTTGATACAGTTTTCCTCTGATCTGTTTGTAAAACTTCTGAACAGTCCTACTGCATTTGTGATAGCTTGTGTGCTCTTAATTCTGGGCTTCTCTGTTTCTCTTAGTTCTTAATTTGTTCTTGCATCGCGAGAATGAGTTACTAGTGTAACTGACTGTGCTATGGCACATTTCTCTTTAATGATGTACTAAAAATCCTAAAGGGCTTTACTCCCATATGGCTTTTCCTGCATTAGGAGGTAAATGGAGAGGACTCATCTTTCTCCTTGGTACGTTTTGTTGAAAGGAGCTCTCTCGTGCAGCTGGTGGGATTCTCGCTGCAGCTAATGCTGCTGTAAAAGTGAACCATCTGCTCCTCTGGGCAAAGTGGCTGGATTGTTTCTTCTTGAGCATATTCCCAGAAGGATAGAGAAAGTCAAGAGCAAACTAAATACGTAAGTTTGTCAGGGGAGAGGTAATATAAACATAAATCAGAGTTACCTGTCAAACTAGTTCTATATAAATATTTATGGTTTTGTACTGTAGAAGAAATATGAGAATTCCTTGGTTCAAAGGGCATGTGCGGTTGGTATTCTTGTATCAGCTGTGCTAAGACATTACCTACTGAAATTGGATTATGGAAAGATAAAGCATCATTCTAATGTATTTAAATTAAATGTCTCTGTTTTTAAATCCCTTTGTTTCTTAGTGCTTTGGGCATATCTTGAATATACTCTTGCAGTTTGTTATTATTAACAGCAGTGTAGAGTTGTGCAAGTAGGTGTTTGCTGGTCTTGAAAAAAATTGATGATTTATCATGTTTCCTCATTTTTCAGCAGTTTAGTCCTGTCTGGGTAGAACAGGCTGTGACTATGAATTTTAATAATATAATTTTTGTTTAGTGACTTTCTTTTTGCAAAATTAACCTGGGATATTTGTGTATTGAGGTGACTTGAAAGGGAACTGGGGGATGACAAAGGCTAGCAAGGACGTGCTGTGTTATGTATCCATAACCACCACTGATACATCAATTTTATTTCCTCCTTTCCTTTCAGTGAAAGAGCATCTGTGATGCAATAATTTGGTAATTTGTTAAAATCACAGGAATTAACTACCCTTGAAGTGTAAAACAATCCTTTAAGTAGCAAGACAACTCTAAAATCAATGATTCTGTGGAAATCATTGTATTTCTTTATAAACAGTTTCTTGGTAACTCAGAAAAATGCTCTTTATTGAAATATTCACAAACAAGAAGAGAAACCACCTTTCATTGGGATGTAAACAAGTGAGCAAGAAACAATTAGGTGGCCGAGTGCATGTAAATGGTGCTTCCTGATGCACTGGTGTATTTGTGCTAACTTTTAAATAGGACTATGTTAGACAGTAAGTCCATACATATCCCTTCAAATGTATTCAGTGTCTTTTTTAATGCTGATTCATCTAGATTGACATTAAAAGCTGTGTGTGTCAGAAGGATGCCACCTCCTCCATATATACGTTGTTACTTTGAAGAAAAACTATTAGTTTGACACTAGCAGAATACTTACTTTTTATGGTAACATAAAGATAATCTTTAAAATGTGAGCCTATGCTATAATTAAATTTAAAGTGACATCTGTCATGCCACACATTGCCTTTCTCAAACGAAATAAGTAAGAAATGTTTCCCTTATGTTGGGAAAGATGTGAAAGAACTGGAAATATGATGCTTTTCATAATATTTAGCTCAATTTTTTTTTACTTAGCTCAGTACATGAAGTGGCCTCCTGACACAGGAAGTTTCATTCAGATTACTTGTGCTAGTATTCCAGTATGGCCTTAGGAGAAAAACAGTGTTTTGGGGGAGGAAAAAAATCTACCTTATCTTCTGAAAAGCTCTTTATGAGAACAGTCTTTCGGGTTGCATGAAAATATAATGGGTATTTTGCTTGCTAATGGATGAGTTTTGGGGAGCTTCCAGTACACTCTCCATTACAGGATATTTGTGCTACTTATATACAGTGAAAGAGACCTGTGCTCCATGAATGGAAGGAATGTCCTTCTAATACCCAAATTAAGTGTAATGATTCAGGGGCATACATGTGGATTGTTTGTAATTTCCAATTTACTTGGGATTCTGTCTGTGTAAATCTGTTATCCTTCTAGACTGAAACTCAGTGTACTACAGGGTTAACAGTGAACTTTAAAGCTTTGAAAGCTCTTTGTTCAGATGGAAATTTTCTTGTATGAACACTTGGCTATTGCCCAGGACAAACCAGTTTTTCAAGTCAGAACTTTTGTGGAGAGGAAATGAAGCAATACACAAATTGTGTATGATTTAATTAATTATTTGGATCTCATGAAGGAGACTGCTGACTACAAAATAATTTTATACTGCGGTTTTAAACAAGCAAAATGAAATATTGGGAGAAGAGACCAGTTTCAGAAGAAGTATGAGAATGGAGATTCTGAACTTCTCAGAGGCCACTCAGATCAGTGCTACTATGGAAAGCAAGACAGAAAAAGTACACACTGGCACGTGTTTGGCCTGGAAATGTGCAGTTCTTGTGTTTAATTGAACTCGACACATTTGGGTTTTGGAATCCTTACAAAGTCTGTGAAATAAGAAATAAGCATCTGCTTATTTCAACTGTTGATTGTCTCTGACAAGTGAATTTTAAATCCAGAGTGCCCATCAACTTAAAGCTCTGGGATGAACTTGTAGATGTATCTGGTTCAGAGGAACCTTTGCCCAAGCCGTGATGTTACTCTTTGCAGGTTCTTGTTACTCTTTGAAGAGATGTTGGGTTGTGGTGAGGAGCAAACTAAGGGAGATGTTCTCTGGTGCACTTGGGATTCCCATTATTTTAATGGCATCTATATGCTCATGTTAACAAGAAGCTGTACACCTTAGGACAAAAAGTTTTTTTAGGAAAAATAGACCTCATTTATGAACTGAAACTGTGTGACATGTCATCTTCTATCACCATATACCTACTTGGAGGCAAATGATTTAGTTTTTGATCAGGTGCTGAGTGCTTAGTAATTGAGATAGTGGTCAATACTATATGGAGAAAGGACGTGTTTTTTCAACACATGAAGGGCAAACACCTTTGAAGTGATTTGATTCTACATTTGTAGGTAATTATCGGATATTCCCTGAATAATTTTTACCAGTTCATAGCCAAATTTTTTTTGTCTTCTTTTGAAGACTACAGAGTAATACCAAAGTGCTCTTTAGAATAGATTTGTAAATAAAATAATAAGCACTTGACTAGTGAAATCTCATAATTTATTCCAAGCTTCTTAAAAATTTATTTTTAAAGACTGTTGTGGTGTGTTTGCTTTGGTACTGTCAGCTGAAGATGGAAGGGTCCAGAGAATTAGGATCAGCAGGGGAATTCTTATGAGAATATATGAAGACAAAGCTTAGTCATGTATCGAAAATCTAAGGAAATGTTATGTTTATATAGCAGTATGATGCTTGCATTGGTCTCCCCGTATCCATTACGGCCTGCTGTGTTTATGTAGTACTGAGCACATCATTTAAACTACTTCAGAATTAATAGAAGATGTAAACATCACTGAAGAAGTTATTTCTGGTGTCATAAGACACTGCCAGTGACCGTGTACTAGAGGAGAGCTGCTGGTACCCAGAGAGACGTGAGCCTCTGTAGATTGACATGTTCTGCAAGCCCATAGGTCTTTCCTTGAATCTTTGCTCTCTAAGGAAACCAGCTTGAAACCTATGGTGGCATTTGAAATTACTTATTTCCAGTATATTGTATGTTTTCCTGCCCTTTAATTTTGTTCCAGGCTTGATTGCATGGTAAATTAGTATGTTACAACTAGCAGACTTAATTTAAATTAAGCATGATTCTTATGGAATTTGAGGAACTGACTTTCTGTTAGTGTTTGCATTTGTCTTCCTCTGTGTCTTCATTCTTCTACTTTCTCAATTTTCATGGGTCTTACTTAGTTTCATGCTGGCTGTGCTGGTTTCAGACTTTGTGGTGGAACAGAACTAGTATGGCAAGAAAGCTGAGATATGATAATACCTAGCTCCCAGAAATGTGTTTTACAACAATATTCTACTTATATAGGCTGATTTTATTCAACAGTCCTATCTTTTTCTGCTTTGAGTCAGAGAAAATTTAGGCTGTGTTTGCGTCTGCTTGTGAGTTTGTGCTATAGTTTGTTACACATAATTTGTAAAACTAATACGTAACTTGTTACTAGTTACTTTAGTTATGGATAAGTATATAAAATGTTTTAAAAGCTTTTAGTGGTTTCTTCATTTGCATTCTGATCCAGTTTTAGAAGCAGTATATTTATTAAATGTTTGCTTTTTTCATAGCTGTGTAAATTATGACTGATTTTATTATGATTTCATTTTTTCCTCTTCTATGATGCCTTTTTGGCGTCACTGCTACCATCCATTTATTTTTCATGCATTCTTGCATTTGTACTTAATACTTTCCACCACCTTACTGTAAGTGAAATTGATTTTAATCTTCAGCCTTCTGAAGTGGAATAGCTCTTAAACAAGGCTACTTTCATAGGCAGTACAGAACTGCTTTACCCAGCAGCATGTATGGCAGCAAGCTTTGACTCTCAGCTCCTGGCTTTTAATGTTTGTGTATTTCTTCTGCTTCGTTTTGTGAATGATTGTTTCAGCTTTGAGCTGCTAAAATTTTTAGAACGCTCTGTGTATCTATTTGTAATGCACGTTTGTATAGTTATTAAACTGGAACAGCCGTCCTTGTATGAAAAATTGATTGCTATTGGACAGTGAACATTTGGCTCAGATAGCAAGTAAGCTTTACACAAAAGAATGAGGTTTAACATGTAATCAGCCTTCATTGTTCAGAAACTTACCCTTGCTGGAGATTTGAGGGCTGCTCTTTGTGCCAGGGTAGGATGTGCACCCAAGGCCTCCCCCTCTCTGCTGCCTTTTGTGGTTTCATTGCTCCATTAACTTGAAATGCTTCTAAAGACGTATTTTCTTACTAGTCTAAAGTAGGCTGCTTATTTGATCTGATATACACTGCAGTGTAGTTATCTAATGTGTTTTTGTAAGTAATTTTTCCATGTCTTTTAAATTAGTTTTTTTTTTATCCGAGCCAGTGGCTTATTGACAGACCTGCCTACCTAAATGAGTAAGGACCAAATAATTGAATATCTGATTTGCAGCAGTGTAGTGTATCTCTGTACATGAATTTATACCAGGTTTACTTGCTACACTGAGCATTTTCAGTGTCCATGGTACTCCAGGATCTGTCTGACATTTAGAGCCAACTCTTATCTAGGTATCCTTTTTCCCTCTCTGCCATTCAATGAGTGTATTGATTAGAAGGGTCCCAAGCAGCATTTCTTTTTGCAGAGCTCAAGGGAACAGAGTGAGCATTATGTATTCTTTTTTGATATCTGATTTGGATTAAAGCAGCATGCAGCTCTCACCTTTATCTTGCTTAGGTAGGGAACAGCTCTGCTCAGCCCCTTTTGAGTCCACATGGACAAAGCACAGTACTAAGACAGTTCCTATGACAGCTTATTCCTGGGCAAATGTCAGAAGTTTTGTACCTCACTTGCTGACGTTATGGCTTTGTTAAGACTGGGTATTTTCCTAATATGTCCATTAGACTATTATCAGTCTACCTTAGCACCCTCATGTGTTGTTTGTATTTTTTAGAGATATTTTTGAGGATATTTTTTCTGTCTTTGTGTGTGCAAATGTAATGAGAGGCAAGTTGTTTTCAGTGTTTCCATTGGAAGGCCTCTGAAGGCTGAATGTTTGTCTGCGTGTGCATACATACATGTTTTAATACTTTCACAGGAAAGTGATTTTTCCCCTTCTGAGTAAATGGACATTTAATCCTTGGACTGTCTTTAGAAGTAATATGTCCTTATTAAGAAATGTTGCTACGCTGATGCTTGGGGTTGAGTTTTTTTGTTTGTGTTGTAAGAAGCTGCTAAGAGTTGGGAAACATTGTTACTTTAGATTGGGGAGGGTCTTGTATAACAAAAATACAGAGTACACTCTCAAAAGCATAAATCTACAGTATCATTGTAAAGGAGGCAGATTGGGACTGAGACTTTGATTTTTCTGGATCTACATTGTTACCTGCTGTGCTTTTCCACAAGGGATGAACTTGTGAATTGCTTACCTAGTCAATAATTTTTTTCCATACTGAAGCTCTGCAAAATTCAGAAAGGGAGAGCTGCAGTCCCGGTATGATAAAAGAACGTGATTCTGATAGCAGGTAATTGTTGGAGTGCTGCAGGTGTCAGAAAGGTTGGAGGGGATGTACCAGTGGTGCAATGTGTGATAATACATGCTGCAGCTTGCCTTGTTGGATTTTTTGGTTTTGTTTTTAAAGATCAGATATTTTGGTTCCTTTTAGCTTCTGAGATAAAGCCCAAGTATCTAGGAAGCTTTTCTGTCAAAAGCCATGTAGAACTAAAAAACTGAGGGGTAATAATTTTACACAAAGCTATCTGAGATAGTGAGGTATTGGTTGTAGATGAGGACCTGGGGAGCGGATGTGTTGTCTAACATCACACTCTCTCTGGTGTCTGCTCTTCTGGCATGTTTGTGCAGATGCAGTGCCATATTCTGTTGAGGCTTTTCTGTACTCTAATGGATTAGAAAGGGCTTGCATGTTAAATATGCTGTATGGTTCTTAGGAAATTTGATGTTATCCATCTTGTCCCTTGGAGAGCAGAGGATGACACTAAGTGAAGCTCGTGTTATAAATAGCAGTAGCCCAGGGATAGAAGCATGGCCCAACACTTGTTAGCCCAAGAGTTTGCCTGAAAGCCAAAGTAGGACCATAGTTCCAGCTGGTGTGAAAGCATAGCATAAGCACAACACTCTGCCAGGAAGGCACAAAACCTGGAACCCTTCATTGGGGTTGCTATTGTTAATCTCTGTAGCTAGAAAGATGAGTGTCACCAACAGGACAAAATCTTTCCAGTGGAGCTGAGGAGAGCACAGGGCCTCTCTGCCTCTTCCAAACTACAGTTTGGGAATAGTCAGCTCCAGCAGCAGGGAGTCCTCAGTGCAAACCAGTGGTGCTGCTGGCTGATGTATGAGGAGATACACTTTCCACCTGTAGCCTAAGCCTAGCCAGCCTGGGGGCTGCTGAACCACAAGTATTCCTACATCAAGTTTTTAAAGGGAGGGCAGCATTCAGAGACAGATAGATAAAATACATATTTGTTTTAATTTCCTATGCTTTTTCTGTGCTAGGGTTTCCTTTGAGTAGTGTCTGACCTGGCATTTGCCCTATCCAGCAATGATTTAAAACTTGACAATTTGCGTGAACTAGAGGAATAGCTTTTTGACTCCACTGAGTTGGGAAATTCTGATAGTTACAAAGGTATCATTGGCACATCATCTTTAATGAGCTTCTGTCAGTAATCTATTGACAAGGTTTTGGTGTGAATTACCACTAGGAAATAAACCCTGGATGATGGTTTTTAGGGAAAAGATTACCTCTTGATTCAACTATTTGATGTAGGAAAAGTGTAAATTTTATCACCCGTGTGTATCAATTTTGTTGGTCTAATCTTCAGAATAGGTATTTTTAAAATCTGGCAGATAATTCAGTTGCAAACATCGTAGTCCCATTTACATTCATGATGCATCCACCCTGTTTATTACTCTACTGTATGACCGTGTGAAAAACTCTGCTCTGTACAAAAAGGCAACGCCATTGACACAGTCTGATTTGGAGATCACATCTAAAATAATGTATTGTTAGACTAGCTTTTAAATTAGATATGTGTTTTATCCTCACACTGAGGTTTGAAACTGCAGTTGGTTGATAGAGAGCTAGTTGTAACATTTTTTGATACTTAAACTCAGAAAATGCTCTGAAATAAAATGACAAGAACTGTTCATGTTGTGTACTATAGAGCAACTGAATGACTTTGTATTATTTTATGCGAGGTTTATATTAAACGTCCTTACTTTTGAATCTTGGAAAATGGTTTAATTTTTAGCTGGTGTGCTTAGTTTTCTGGATGCATCTTTGGAGAGAGAGTTTGGAATGGGTTTATTTATATTACACACCTGTATATCCTTGTAAGCTACATGGTTGAAAGATTTGAAACAATATAAAATCACTTTGTCATTTCATTCTTGAATTTGTTTGCTTGGATTTTTTGGAAAAAAAATGTGATAAACTATCTTCCGTGAGAATTGCCAAGTAGAGACTTATTTAAAAAGCAGTTATGCTACATGAAGCATTTAATAGTAGAGTTGGAGGAAATGGGAAATGAAGGTATGCAGTTATGCTTAGTTTTCATTAAATCATCCTTTCACACTTTTTGTTGTAACTTCATGGCAGTATAGCCCATAACACGACTGAAGTAGGAGATAGTAATACTTGAGAAGGTCAGCATATATTTTCTTTCATTAAATACTCTGTACATTTTTTCTGAGGCACCTTATTTATCAGATTTTTTTTTTCCTGTATAAGAACAAATATAGGTTGGGAGTGTATTTGAGAGGGGGGAATAAAGTGGCTTGATGTAGTTGAGAATGGTTATACCAGTCATTGTAATTTGTTGTGACATTTCATTTTGTTTGGCTTTGCAGAGTTGTTTCTATGTTATTAATAATGCAAAAGGTCTGGACTATACAGTGTGGTGCACGCAGGTGTGCACCGGCCTCAAGCATTAGGCAAATTAGACATAAATTAGGTGTTAACTGGCAATTTTAGCCTTTCCTTCTGTAATTTCTTAGATTGAGGTGATGCTGCTTCTTGAATTTGAGCTCTAAATGAAGCAGAAGGGTTTATCTAACAGATAGCTTGTTTTAGATGAAAGGAAAATGGTTGTTCATGCAATAAGTTAGTTCCTAAGTACTAAGATGTTAATTTTCTTTAAAAGAACTAATCTACATGCAGTTTACTACATGCTTTGTTAAGCCTTGCATTGCTGGACTCCTTGTTCACTTCCTTTAATATGTTTGTTAGCATGCTGAAATGTGTGACATTATGAAAAAAAGATGTACTTCATCATTTTTACTCCCTGTAGTCTTTGGATATCTGTAAAAAAGTGCAGTCCGCATTTCAGAAGTTGACTAGATCTTTTATCTCCATGCTCCTTGTCTCTCAGTGTTTACATCTTTCCGCAGGCTCTGCACAGTGACTTTTAATTTATGGTACCAGCATGAGGAATGGGAACAACCGTAAGCATCTTACTTTAATACAGAAAGGAAAGGCCTCAACCATACAGGGCAGGACATTTCTCTTGTTTAGTGACAAACTGAAGCCTTCACTTTCAGGAAGACTTTCTCATTCCTTATAGATGACGATGCAAAATATCTTCCTCTGAAGCAGCTCATACACTGTAGATATCTGGATTAATATGAAATGGGCATTAAAAAAAGGAGGCCAATGAAGTTTTTCATCCCACGTGGAACGAAGACCCGTGAAAACAGAGTGAGCCTACAGCAGCTAGGCTGTAGATTAAGGCTGTTTCCCTGCTCATGGGACTTAATGACAGGAGATGTATGCTGTTGTCCTGGATGACACTGGAAAGAGGATCGTTCTGTCTCTGTTGTGAGGGAGAATCTGTCTGCAGTCTTTAAGAAGTAGCTTGTTTGTCTGGGGCTTTCATCCTTCATATCTTAAGTGAGTGTAACTGTATTTCCTTAAGAGAAAAGAAGTGTTTATTGTAGGAATGTGCAAACCATCAAACCTACACCATGAATAATAACACTTTTTTCCCCAGTTATTCTAGGATGAATAACTCTTAAACTATTCTTGAGCATGAAAAAAAATAATCAGTTGAACCAGATGCTTACTTATTCTTATCTATTTTAGAGAACTAATTATCCCTGTTGTTGGTAGTGCTAAAGCTTACAAAATTGCTTCCATCTTTGAATTACTATAATTAAGACAATAACTTCCACATCTAGTTAACATTGCTGCGCAGCTGGCGCATTCATTGACATGCAGATTTTGGATTTTGTAAATTTTCTGCCATTGTGAATAAAAATTTTAAATACTTATTTTCATTTCCAAAATGTCTGTTTCTCATAAAGAAGTCTTTGTAAAGCAAATCAACCAAAACCAAACTCCTGTAACATCAGAGGAGAATCTAGTGGAGTTTGGTTAGGTGATAGTACATTTTAGGAAAATACGTAACCACAGGTAGATTTTGTAGGTACAATCGCTCTGAATTTTGGATCCCATTTTATAGGGATTTGGGCTACTGAATTAAATGTCAAATCTGGAAGAAGTCTGATGTTGGACCTCTGAAATGTTATTTTGAAAAGAGTTACTAATTAGTTAATGCAAGAGTTAATCCAACATTCTGAGAGCCTGAGATAGTTTACAAAACTAAAACTGTAATTAAAAATCACTAATATGAATAAAATGTATTCATTATTACTAACCAAAATATGGCTTTAGCTATACTTTTTCAGGACATCATTTTACGTCAAGTTGATATGTATCAAAGTCTATGGGAAGACTCGTGCAATCAGTGCGAATCTTGTTTACTTGTATACCCAGCAGTTTCAACTATGGGAAATTTTTCAAGGCCTATAAATGTAGGTAGATTTGGAGAAGCTTCCTTATCATTATTAATTTCTAATAACCAGCAAGGCTATGAAATTACTTGATAGTGGTGGTTGGTTAATTATTTTAAAAATGTTTTTCTGTGGCCCTTGCTTTCATTACATGAATGCCTCATAGACGTTAATCAGTTTTGCTTAGTGAGGAGAGATGTCCCCTGAGTAAACTGCTGAAATAAAAAATCAAATATTGATTTATACTGAAACTGGAACATAGATTTCTTTTTCAGACTGAAAATGCATATGAAACAAGGTGGACTAATGGTGTTCATTTCAGAGGCTGTGGAATTGTCTGTTGGTGCACAGGAGAAGGTTTCTTAGGGTATCTGTTGAAGAGCACACGGGCTGCGTGCAGCTCACAGGTACGCTGCTGGGTGTTCTCATAAATTACCCAGGCCAAGGGTGCTGGCTCCAGGGCACATTTCATTGGGTCCAAAACCAGTGTCCAGTTACCAGACTCATGTCTGATGTCCTGCAGTGTTCAGTTTCAAGAACACTGGGAACGCTTCGGTACACGTAACAAATGTTATTTTTACTGCAGGCAGAGAAGTTAACTCCAGACATAGTAAATGCTCTATTTTCACAGTGATGGCAAAGGCATTGTTTCAGATATTTTGATATCAACTGTCCATTTTGCTGTGTGTTCAGAATTGAATCAAACTGCTCTTGTGCTCTCACAGATTTCTACGCTTGGGTTTGGCAGTGTGAGTCTGGGACCTCAGTGGCCAGGAGGGAAAGGGGTAGCTGCAAAGGGAGTTTGCATGTTGAGAGCCCTCCAAAGGGCTCTGTGGGCTGGAGCTCGACTCTGCAACTCCAGGCAAGCACAGAAATTCTTCACTGATAAAGTCGTATTTTGCCTCAACTGGAAGACCTGGAGGGGATTTGTTCTCTGAAATGATGATGAAGCGGTATCTGAGGGGACAAAAAGGTTAACAAGACCCATACCAAACTGGGAGAGGAGGGAGGGTCAGGGTAAGACTTGCCGTAGTAATAAAAATTTGCCATATAAACAAATAATGCTTGTCATCTCTCTGGACTGGTTAAGAACTTTATTTTTTCCTAGTTAAATACTCAGAGGTATAGGTAACTGTTTCTCTTTCTACTTTCTCCTTCTCCTCCTGTTTTCTTATGTAGATTGAATCATTTTGGGGGAAGGAAACATACATTATTGCTTGGAGAATTTGTGAACAGTAATAAACAATAATTAATGCCATTTAAAGGATAAATAATATGGTTTCCTTGCTGTCATTTGCTTTGTAGCTCACTATTTAGCCCAGTACCATCTGTCTGACTGAAGTGCATCTTCCAGGAAATAACTTTCTCTTCATTTGAACTGTGTTTCTGCCAACAATTAAATTGACTAGTTCGAATTTCTTTGGCACAAAGCCCTGGTTAAAGCCAGCTTTGCTTCTTTCATATTTAGCTGCTCTTCTTTAGGAGGTACTCAGATGCTGTCATTGTATCTTCTTAGGGGAGGTCACCCCACTAAGTCTTCATGTTAACCCCTTTCTCCTTTTTTTTTTTTTTCTTTTAATTTTGTATTATTTTGTGACTACCTGAACTTCATCACTCATTTTCTGCAGTTTCCCTGGGATTCCAAGTTCTATTAAAAGTTTTCTGTATCTATATACAGAGAGCTTTCTTCAAACTGTAGAGAGTAGGCTTTTATCTGTCTGTGTATTTTTCTCATTATATAAAAAAGATTCAAGAAATTAGAAATTCTGGTTTTAGCCTCTTGTGTTTAAGCTTTGACTTATTGCCAGCATATGTGGTTCATAGAAATGGTTAAACAGGCCTAAGTGGTGTTCACCATTCCCAGATTAGATAGACAGGGAAAGTGAAAGTTATCCAATTTTCAAGGTGTAAAGAGAATAATGTTTTATTCCTAACTTAGGACTCAGCTTTCACTCCAAGCCATTCCCTCCTCTGGGTACATTGGTGTAAACCTGACCTGTTTTGAAGGTCTCAGCTGTTCTTGCTCTCCAGACACTTAACCCTTTCCCTTTTGGTTCCTTATCTCTGCAAATACAGCAGAGAAAGTTGATTTGTAAATATAGTTCAGTTTGGTGAACATGGGCAAGCAGTTAAAAAGCTCTGAGTTTGGGATGGTTCATGTTCCCCATTGTGGTGTGATTTAAATATACTAAGTTTCCATAGCTAGCTCCAGACATTGCTGTGGTGAAGTGTATTTTAGGAACTCCCTTTAGCAAAGGAATCTGTAGAGAATGAAGCTCTGTTTTCTCATTGTACTGGTCTTTTATAATGAGTAAGATTTAAAATTCTTACATTATGATTTATATTAAAATACCCAGGATCCTTTTATTTCTTACATAGCAAACTATATTATATTAGAATATTCAGGGCTTCCATGTTGTGAGAAAGACTTTCTAATAATATAAACATAATGATTATCTAGTAATAATGTTGGAACTGAGTATTGTATTATTTTTTTCAACAGTTAATGGAATACAGTAATGGAAAACAGATTTAAAAAAAAAACTCAGTTCATTGATTTTTATAAGTTTCTTAAAATCAGGCTGTTAGTTTTCCATATAATGAACACAATGGCAATCAGTTTTTCGATGGACTGTTGTTGAATAATACATGAATGTAAATGGAGATGCTATGGAATCAGTTGGATAATTTTGAGGAATGCTTTAAGTACACTAAAGAGCCTGAATAGCAGTTAATGGTGCTTCAACTTTATTACTGTTTATTATAGTTGGCAGTTCAGTTGTATTTTTTTCTGAATTGAGTTCTCTAGTTTCCTAGAGAACAGCAATAAAAAAAAGCTCACAAATAATAATAGTCAGATGCACTGTATTGTGTGGCAGCAAAATAGTTTTGCATTAAATTGTAGTTCTGGGTAGTCTGAGCGTTTTTATTGCTGCGCAGGTCCAGAAGATCAGCTGGTGCAGGAAGGACCAAGGCACATGTCTGCATTTGGAGCTCTACAACCAAACAGGCTTTGCGTGTGCCTGTGGTCACCCAACGTAGAGCTTCGTGGGTCACCTCTGGAGCTGGGTTGTCAGGCTCCTTGTTCAGCCTCTGCCCTCCCTTCTCTGCTTCCATCTACTCTCCCAAACCCTATCAAGACCAATAGGATTTTAGTTACCTGTTTTGAGAACTGCTGAAGTCAGCAGAAATGTTTCTGCCATCTAGAGAGTAAGTTAGAGGTACAACAAATAAATATATGTAGCTTTAACAGTTGTTCAGTTGTGAGATTTAACTGGGAACTTGGATTTTTTATTTGGTTTAAACAACAGGAAAGGTGGTGATCAGAAAGTGATTTAAGTATCTAGTTGCTTTTCAGAGCTCCTGTGATTTAAATATGTTTCCCTTGCCCATTACAATTACTTTTATCATATTTAGAGCTAAATGTTTGCTACTAGCAATCAAAGACTGGGAAGCAAATGGTTGAACACATAGTTCTCTTCCTTTGGTTAAGTTCTGAGTCTTTGGGGCGGGGGTGAGGGGATAAATCTGAGCTGCTTCTTACAGAAATGTCCCTTTCTTTGCTGGAACAGAGTCATGGCAGTGAGTGGAGTTGTTTAAGCAGAGGGCTTGTCTGAAACTTGCTTTGCAGCATTTTCTGTCAGTATTGCTGCGCATGTTTGCAAAGGTTCTTGAAACGCAGGTTTTATCAGTAACCCTTCTCATCTACTGAACTGTGCTAACACTTTGCCTCATCATTTTAATTCTACCTTAAGGCATACGTTCCAGTTTCTTGTAGTAGTAGTCAAGAATTGTAACAGATATATTTCCTAGGTTGGATTTTGTGCAGAATATCTGAAGCGCTGTGGAGTATCTTACAGTTTTCTGCCTTTTGTGTGATTTGGAAAGCAAGAGCTGCACATGTTTTGTGAATCTGGAATGTGTTATCAGCTATCTCTAGTCTCCTGTACAGGATGAGGTACAGTTTTGATACTGAGCCCAGCATATCAAAACACATGCTGCTGACAAAGTACCTTTTGGACCTGTATGTTTACTTCTTTGCAGAGTTACTACTGAGATTGAGAGCATGAGGAAATACCTATGTAAATACTGAGAGATTCCTCCCCAGCTGAAAGACATTCTGCAGGAGCTGCCTTCAGGTGCTCTTGTTCATTTGACCAGGACTTATCATTTATTTCTCTTTCTTTCAGCTGTCGGACAAGCAACAGAAAGAGTTTGATTGTAACATCCAGCACATCTCCAACTCTCCCACGACCACATTCCCCTCTTCATGGACATGCAGGTAACTCCCTGGGACTGCTTTAGGTGGGAATCATAAGGGAAAATGTCAGTGTTCATTGTAGTGAATTGGAACATATTGATACTCTATCTGAAAATATGCTCTTTGAAACTTAATCTGACTATAGTTTTTTACTGTTTCTAACTTGTAAGAGAGTCCTTAGAGTTTCAAAATAAATGTTTTATATCCTCATCTGTTTTGCACTTTCTAGCTCACTACCATATCCATTCTCCATGCTTTCTAGGGAATTCAGTTGTCTTACATCCTGCAGAAGAACGAAGTAAAATAAAATAAAACCATTTAAGTAAATATCTTGGTTTGAGTCTCCTAGCGTGATTAAACTCTGCCAGTAATTTAACTGCAGTTCTCATGAGAGAAACATGCTGTGTTTTTCCATATGCAGTGTGCCATCGTATGGTCTCTGTCTGCTACTTAGAGCAACACGAGATGTTTAGGATTTTTTTTTTTGTTTGTTTTTGTTTTTTACATTAATGCGTGTTTTACCATGGCAGTAACTGGGAAATGCTTATTTCATAGCAAATGGGCAACTGCTTGTTAGTCGTAGAGGTGATGTGTGTGGAGATGTTCTTTCTGTAGAAAAGGGAAGAATCGTTGTTCGGCCTACAGTAACTCTAGATTTTCAGAAAGGGTCATGTTTTTCAGCAGCTTGCCTGAACAGTGTGTTCTCTTGGTGTTTTTATTCCAGAGGGGAGGTAGGTGATGTGTGACTACATTGGTTTTGATATTTCAAAATGTCAGGGAAGATAGTTTGGCTTCAGGTATAGCCCTGATAGGCACCAGTCAGTAGCATGAAACAGCCTGAACATTTATGGCACAGTGGAGCCTGTTTGGAAGCACATCACTTTTGCATGTAAGACAAGTAACTGTTGTTTTCATTATAGTCAGACTTTCCTCCTCCTACATGCCAGTATGTTCTGTAAATACTTTCTGGAGATTGAAACTAAGGAAATGCTGAGAAAGAACAGCAATTTAATAGTTGCTCAGCTAGAAGGAGCCATCTGCTTCTGTTTGCAGTGCATTGCATCTGAGAGATGACATCCAGCCTGTTGAAAAGAAAAAGACAACCAAAGTTATTGTTTAGGGATGCCCATGAAAGCTTCAACCACTCTAACTTTTCATAAGGATCAGTAGTCTTTGCTTGGGATGCTATAAAACCCAGTCATGAAGGCTGGAAAATTACTTTAATGACGTTGTTTGTTTGTTTGTTTGTTTTTGTAAATAACCCATGCTTTTTTTAAATGACCCAAACTAAAATGTTAACAAAATCTTAAAAGTGGTATATTAAAATCATTTTCTTTTTGTTTCAGAATCTCAGATAAAATGCAGGATCAAAAATTTGAGTAGGGCAATTCCCTTTCTGCTCAAACGCCCTTGATTCTCTTGTGTGTGATTATGACAGTGATATCTTTGTAAAGTTTAAACAAGGCATTTTTCTTGGTAGAGGTTTTCAACTTAGTTACATTGTACTCTTTATTTGTTCTTAGAGTTGATATATATGTTAGATTTACCAAGTTCTAAATGAGCTGTACAAGCCTGTAACTTGAGAGAAAGATGCTCCTCAGAATATGAAGTGCTCTTGCTTGGCAGATTGCAACAAAATATTGATGTGATCATTACTCAGAAAACAAACGCAGAAATGTTCACAGTAGAAATGTTTTTATTTCCTTTTCTTTTGATTTGCCTTTCTCTGTCTTTTTAAAAAATGGCAAATTGCTCTGAGTGGTTTTGATGCTGTCTCAGGCTTTACAAGCATATCTTTTATTAGAGGTATGCAAGTGTCTTTCTAGAAACAAGAGTAAGTGATCAGTGGTATGCCATCTTTAGCCATAATTGTCAAACGTTTAAATTTTTTGTTCTGATGTTACATATGGGCTTTAAAACTATTAATTAAAAGAACATCCTTTCTGACCTCCAAGAGTGGCCAGTAGAGCATAGGAAGATAGATTACTTGTAACTTGAGTTTTCTACCAGTGCTATATTTAGGACCCTTCCCTCAGAAAAATAATATATTCAAGAGACAAAAGTAGATGAAATTTAGAGTAGAGTCGCAAATATTTTCTTAAGAAATATCATATATGAGATGTGAATTTGAGAACAGGATGTGATATTTGTTTAGTATTTGAACAGAATCTGTCAATCTGTCTGTTCAGGCACATAACAGTGGTAAGTTACTAAGAAATGCTGGAGCCTCTCCCCAGCCTCTTTTGTCTTGAACACGCTCTGCTTAATCCCATTCAGAACCTCTCTTACGAATCAAAGGAGCAGCAACCATGCAGAGAAATCAGGGAGGTTTTCTAAAATGGATCTGTTCAGAAACCATTCTCAAGTCAAGTCCTGCATGCACTAGCCTCAGAAGTTATTCTTCTGTACATAATGTAGAAGTCAGTGGGTGTGATATAGCAGAGCTGACTGTCCATCAGGCAAACCTGCCTCCTAAGGAACACAGATCCAGGCAGATACATTTACTATTTGAAACAGCATCCAGATGAGGTGATAGGCAATTTCATACCCTAGGCAATTTAGAGGAAAAGAAATACTTAAGAGACCTCAACATTTGAGATGAAAGTACATTCAAACAATTTTAACTCTGCTGTAGCATCACTTCTGATTCAAGAACACTTAAGGAATTTGAAGTATGCTAATGCAGTTTCAAACTGTAGGACATAATGTTTTCCAGAATGAGCTGGGAACTGAACAGCTTGTTAAGTTTGTGGGAAACTCACTGCTTGTTTAGTCCTCCAAACTTGAAGTGCCCAGTTTTAGGAATACAGGTTTACATTTTTTCCCTTTATTACATATATATATTTCAAAATCAGAGGAAAAATGCCATATACATATGTTCCTTACATTTGTTTGTATTTCTTTGAATCCACTTTTTAAAATATGAAAACTACATAGAGGTTACATCATGAGGTTGATTATTCAGTTACTATTAAATTATGTTTTAAAATTAAAAGTTTAAAATCAATCAAAAAAGCAATGTCATCTTTGTAATTGAGTAGGAAAGAGCTAGGTTCTTATAGCTGGATAATTGTAGTTCAGGCTATTGTAAAATTTATTGTCCACAGTTGTAAGGTTGCCCGCTGGCTTCCAGTGGAGACACTTGTCACTACTGAGACCTTTGTCCTGCTTCTGTCTGAACTGGCAGCTGGAGGGAGCTGCTTGCAGGCAGCATTCTGGTACTGAATTAAGTTATTTTGCTCTTTGACTGCAAGTTCAGTTCCACCTTCTGGCGGAAAAGTGGCTGTTATGAAAACCTGTATTTATTTGTCATTTTTAGAGTGGGCAGATTACGTAGCATACAACTCTAGATCCTGCCCTGCTTATCAAAGCTGCAGTTCATCGGCATTTCATGTGTGTGATCATTGGGTGGTGTGAAAGCACCATGACATTCACTCTGTATGTGTTGGGTGGTACACAGGGTGCTTAAGCATTTTTTGGTCATTTTAAGATTTGTGTGTTGCAGAAGGCAGCTAATTCTGTCGTGTGCAATAATACCTTCAGCGCTTGTGCTAATCTTCATCAGAAAATGGTAGTGTATCCTGCATGGAAGGCCGCAACACCTTTGTCTTTTGTATTTATTTTTACAAATCTCAGAACAAAGTGGTTCTAAGTGTGAGTTTTGATTTGATTACCTATCAAATAAATGTCATGTTTGCAGATGACAGCTGAGACTTCCACCTATCTATTGCCTATAAGGTCCAGTTTTGTATTTTGAGGGTAGTGGATGTACAAACACTTTGGCTGCTTCCTTCTTCCTGTGTCTGGGAAACATAAAGGTTTATGCCTGAATTATTAACGTTGATGTAACTGTGTTGATTTACCTAATGGACAATCATTCTGTGTAACGGCCTCCCTTGAGAAAAGTCATTTCGGTTTCAGTCGTAGCCAACTACAACCCCTGAGCAACAGGGGAATTTACCTTTGCTATCAGAATAAATAGGGTTTCGATCAGCCTTGGTGAACAAGACCGTTGCACTAAGGCATCTCCTATTAAAATTCCTTCAGCTAGAGCAGATACAACAGTACTGGGAAATTTTAAGGAAAGTAGTAATTCCCCTGCTCCCTGTTGTTGTTTTAAAAGCTTCACCCAGACTTGAATTGAGGAGAAAAACTAATTGCTTTTCATTTTAAAACTAGAAGCAACTCACAGGGGATCTAATTAAAATTCCAGTGTCTGGAAGGAAATATGCCATATAAATCTGAAAAAAAGTAGTTGCTTAAAAATTAGTAGTATCTCTGTACCAGATTGTGCAGGCTCTGAAGGGTTTGAACACCCACATACTTAATTTCAAAATTTAAAAACTGTCATTACCCAATTTGCTCAGTTATTCTGAAATCCTCCTCTGATCATCATTTGGAAAGTTTAAAGAAGATTGATGAAGGTATAAAAAGGCAACGACAGTTCATTGCTTGTTTATAACAGTATTGGGCAATGGGCTTTTTGTTAAAAAAGATCATCTTGACACAGCAGGATTCATTTGCAGTAGAGCCTGAAAAATGTGAAGGCAAAGACAAAATTCCCACCAAAACTGTCAGCCTTCCTTGCTTTGTTAGATCTACATAACCACGGAAAGGCCCCACTCCTCCTGCATTTCTTCCTGATCTATAATGCTTCTTCAGCTTTCTGCTAGCAAGTAAATGGTGACCCTAACTCTAGCCATGTGCTGCTGCCAGAACGTGTGCTTCTGCACCACTGAGTTGTTCACTTTGTGGCTATCGTAGCCTTATTCCATCTTTCTTGTAAGCTTGCAGTGCCATCTAGGCTGTCAAACCACTCAGTCTTAATTTAGAAACGGCATAACGTGTCTGGTTTTCCGCTGTGACAATAAGAATTAAAATAAGTACCAGCTTACTAAATGAAGCACCAACAATCTTCTAGTTAGTTACTTCAGATCACTCTTTCCCCTTCCCACTTGGAATATACTGGGAATGGGTTAACTGGTATCCAGTTCAGGGTGAAGACTTGCATTGTGTTATTTAACATCGTGAACATGTTCGTTCTTAACTAACAATGCAAAAGAAAAACAGGCCAAAGGAAAACCAACCTGTTGCTCAGACTTTGTTTTTAATTTAGTTTGCTCTTGATTAAGCAGTCTGTGGAGTGGTCTGGAATTCACTTACCTCTCCAGTTATCTCATCGCCTCTTGACACATTAGATCAGCCTGGGGCTGCTTGAATCTCAACCAGCTGCTGTTTTTCCCCTCATAGACTTATAGACCAGATGGAGTTTGCTGGCCTCTGCTGCGCTGTGGCCATCCTCATACCCCAGAAGGTGACCACGCATTCTCCCTCTCCTCCTCCTGATCTGGCATCCGTGCCAGCTGTGCACACACCTTGCTCACAAGAAGCTGTGAAGAGATGCTGCTGCAGGTTTTTGTGAGCCATTTGTATAGCTGAAGTGTGAGTGATTATCTTTAACTGAGCACAATGCTTATATTCAGTTTCTGCTCACCACAACTTTTAAGGTGTATGTATAACTAGGGTTGAAATTAATGCAACTTATAAGCTTCAGTACAGTGCTGGATGGGACTGTAACTTCTCAAACGGTGACTGTTTGGGAGACAAGGTGGGCATTTGGTACTTATTCTGAAACAGAGACAAGTCCTTTTCAGATGACTCATCATTGATGTTTGACCTTTCAACATGAGTTTTAAAATAAATATATTTTATATGGGATCTTAATTTATACACATTTCAGAGTACCTTGTATTATGTTGCTTGTCCAGTATCTAGTTATCCTGCTCTTATTTCAGTGTGTCTGTACGCAAAGTAATTGCTGTTGGCATATGTTTGCTTTGTGTAGTTTCTCTTTTGTGCTTTTGTTAAGAGTCTGAAACAGCAAACCACTTAAGAATATACCTGAAAGAAAGCATGCTCGCTGACATGAAGCTTGTAATTCACCCAAAACTTTCAAAGGTTTCTGCAAATGATTCTTGCTTTCAGAAGGGCTTTCTATGAAATGGTTGCTTTTTACATTGAAATAAAATGCATTGCAATATACCACTTACCAACCATATGCTTACGCATCATACGACATGGAAAGCCCAGACAAAGTATCCTTGTGCCAAGAGAAAATTATTTTTTTTCCTAGCTGTATAAATTCATTTAACTTTCATTTTTATAGTAGAGGTATTATTTCAGAAAAATGGTACCTAGAGTGAATGCTGATATATTATAGCCTGATCATCTTACATGTGTATAGTCCTTTTATTGTGTGCAGTTCCTTTGGTAAGTATTGCTTTTTTCTCAGTGAAGTTTGAATTCAGCCTTGATGTACATTGTGAAGAAATACTTTCTTACTGCCTTTTTTTCCTGAAACTTTCATTAATGTTATTTCTAACTTAGTTTTTTCATTGAGAAGTGTTAGAAAAATCTTGTATATAGAAATTTTTGCAAAACATTAAAAGACTGTGTTGTGTGCGTGATACATTACATATCTAAAAGTAAGAAAGAAAATGTACACCTTGCAATATTTTAAAAGGAAGTAGTAAAATACTGATAGATCCGTGTCAGAATGTTTCTTTATCAAACTAGTTCTCAAATGATCAATGACTCAAAGCTCCATATTTTTAGTTGTTTGTGACTACAACTTGCAGTTGAAAGTCTTTCTACACACTGAAAACTTACTCTGTTGCAAATTTGAATGAAATCTTTTGGGATTTTTAATTGTTTGTTTCTTTTACTTTGTTAAACAGGTAGCAGCCCTTTGGACAGTCCCAGGAACTTTTCTCCAAATGCACCTGCTCATTTTTCCTTTGTTCCTGCCCGAAGGTAAGACAAAATCTATGCTCTTTGGAGTGGCAAGCACCCAGTCTGTAAGTTTTATTTAGAAACAGCCTATAGGTTAGAATTTTTTTGGATGTGTTTTACTTTCTCTGATGTTTCCAATTTCATTTTAGTTTACTTTATTCATTTTAGTTTAGGTCTTGGCAGCACCCAGAGTGTATTAGGTGCTTTTCATGCCTAGAAGAAGTTATAGTAAACTAAGTAGTCAGTACTGCCTAGGATGGAGGCAATGTTCTCCCAGAAGGATGGCATGTAGGACATGTGATATGACAAATGCTTTAGTCATAATGACTGTAAAACCTATTATAATAAGGATAATTGTATCTTAGTTGTTGTCTGGATGTTCTTCTCACTGAATAACTGAGGTGCATTCAGAATGTACTGATCTTCTATTGTCTGCATGATGATGTAAACATACCTAAAATAAGGTGTGCACAGCTGTGTGTGCGTTCATTTGCTGCCTTATTACTGGTAGCATATTTTTCATTTTGTCTACTGTCTTGGGCATTGGTATCAAGACTACGTTATTGCTATAATGAGAATGATAGCTGATAATTGAAATTGCAAGTCTACAAGAACCTCTAGAAGAAGAGCACTGAGAGGCCTGAATGTGAAGCTGTCATCTGTCCTGCAGTGAATGCTGGACAAATGCTGTTCATGCTGTATGTCAAGCTGGTGGAAAGAAATCCAATACTATAGTGATGAATTTAGTGTATAAAATAGGATAGACAGCTGAGAGAAGCAGACAAATGGTGTATTGAATGCAGTATCCCAGCAGGTAGGCAGAAATAGATAATGATATAGAGAGTTAAATTTTGTGGAGAAATAAAGAACAGGGAAAAAAAAAAAGACATTCCAAGCAGGGTCCAGGTATGGTAGCAGGACTATTAGATTCAAGTGTGGGGAAGATAACGTTGGATTTGCTAAATTCTGCCTTGGCTGAAAAAAAAACACAATCTGTGTTAAAGTGATCTGAGACTGGGAAATGTGTGATCATCCTCAGAGCAAGTAAGTTTTCTAAGAATGACAGATTTAGCTTGGGGACTGGTTAGAAAAAGGATAGGACTCAAAAATTCAAAGAAGATTAAAGGGTTAGGATTTGATGAAATCAGGTATAGCTTTTATCTGAATGGCAGGTAAATCCTGGAGCGTTTCTCCATTGAGGTGGTTTTCTAGAAGACCTGGTGTCCTTGAATACTGTTTGAAGTAGACTTTTGTCTTCAGGTCTTACATAAGAAAAAAACTTATAATAGTGTGTGAAATTTGACAGACTGGATATGTATTTTCCTGTTGCTTCAGAGGGAAAACCTATTATGTTACCTGCTGGTAAAATGATTCAAATGGACTCACATCCACCTTTACTTTTAAAGAGGTATCTGAGCCTAATCTGAGTGCATTCAATAAGTTCTGTTGAAGTCAACTTCGTATTTACCAGTTTACACAGTATCTGGAATTCTGGACCCAGGAACAGAGGAGGGAGGTTGCAGCTGCAACCATTGTCAAAACTGGACATAATTTTTCAGCATCATGTTTCAGCTTGATATTTCAGTATCATTGTTTTCTAAAATTTCAAGCAGCAAAGAAATGTTTTAATAATAAAACTCTGAAGAGTGCCCTTTCCTACTTCTCCCCTTTTTAAATCTCAGTTTTAAAGAAACAGATGAATAAAGGTTAAGTCTGTCCTATGGAATACTGTGGTTCATTTTACACTGTGCAAATCGCTCTCTATACTTTTTTGCCATTGAAAGGAACACTTAAGCACAGCTTGTTTTAGAAGCTTGTTTCTATTTTCTGCTTGCATTAAACCCTGAACAGTTCTGCCAGCAGGACTGCTGTGTATATATTAAATATAGAAGTTATTGGAATAACTTCTACATGGTGGTATTGAGGAATTTTAAGGGTGATGCTGTTATCCCAGGCAAATTGATATTTCACTGCACCCTTTTGCTCAGCATCATGTGTATCTTAGGAGATGGTTCTTGCCTGATTTCCTCCTGTTGCCATCACAGAAATGATTTGTTGCTCATTTTCTTCCTTTTATATTTGGTGTAATTTCTCCATTTATTATCCTGTTTGAGCATCATTTGATTTCCATTCTTTCGCTATAGCCCTGTGATGAGTTGATTCTTGGGACAGAGTAGGAAATGCATTTTGAAAACTAATTTTATTGTAAAGCCAGTTTCACTACTATATACTGTAAGATTGTCCTTAGTTCGACTAGTGATTTATCATAAATCCCTTACTAGATGCTCTTTCAATTATAATGTCGTAGTCACAAAATTAGCATATTCAGGAATCCTCCTGTTTGAATAAGGAAATACATGGTTAATTCTGTCCATATGCACTATGATCTTAGTGGGATACCAGTGACAGAAGGTGAGGAATTTTTTTTTCAGAAGTCACATATGCATCTTTTACTTCTCCCTCTCATTATCCTTGTACAATTTCTTCCATACAGCCATGGACACAGAGCAGACAGGTAATGTGTATGGTGTTGCTGCTGTTTGTGTGTGTGTATGAACTGTGCTTCTGTGCAGCTGAGCCCGTGTCCCTAACAAGTTCATGCTGTAATAACCCCATTTAGGCATTCAGCTTCTATTCTTTGGCAATCAAAACAGGAAATCATTGTCTTTTGACTAAAAATGGTAAAGAGGTAGTGCTGAGGAGCAAGATTTATTCTTCTTGCACCTTCTTATTTTGAAATTGATCTAGTGTTCATAAGATAGTACCTACCTGCCCTAAAAATACCTCCTAATTAACTAAAAAATATTTTAAAGGCAAAATTTGTTGTTCGCATCTTTTTATTGTGCTAGCAAAATATCTGTAATAAAAGACCTAAAAATTTATTTGCAAGTACCTTTTTCTGAAGCAATATTGCATGAGGTTTCTCTAAAAAAATATGTTTATTAACAAAACACTGAAGTAACATTAACATGTTTTGCATCAATGAAGGAGGAATTTTCTTTTAAAGTCTCTTTCCAATTACCTTTGATTTGGCACTTTTTTTTACTCTTGTCTCACTTTTCTGCTAGACTATAGCTGATATGCATTGTCCTGACTGCTTAGCATATTGCTTGCCTAGATTGCATCAGCAGAAAATAGCCCAAGCATGAAGAGGTATCTCATAATTTTCTAACCGAGAAAGACTTTTTTGGTTAACTTTGTCAAAATGAAAATTCTGAAGCTATTTCAATACACAATTTAGGCGACTTAATTAAAAAGGGATTAGGATTTCCTTTAGCAAAAAAATAAGTGACCTATGCATTCCTTGCCACTGTTTGAGAAGTCAGGAATATACTGTCTTGCTTTAAGATGGAGGGTCCAAACTGAGGTTGAAGCATTGACCTAAATATTCCCCAGTACTCCCCTATGGTACAAGAAGCTGAATGAAGATCATTGAGGTTCAGTGTTCAGTCACTGACCACATTGAGCAGAAAATTTATAATGCTGACATTTGTTGTTTTTCAGGGTTAAAAAATGAGTTTAATTTCTTGTGGAATCTTTTGAGATTGTTCTTTTATCTGTAATTCTCTTGTCAAATAAAACATCACCTGTGGCTAAATGGGATTTAGCTATAACATATGCATGCAATAGAAATCTGCACTACAGCTCCATTTTATTTATTTATGTTAAACGCATGAAGCATGAATCTTTTTAAAAAACTCTGACATAACATTCTTTCAGTGATGTAGAACAATGTGGTTATTTCCCTCCCATTCTAAGATAGATGGCAAAGAGGAGCGGTGTGTATCAGTGCCTGAAAATAAAACTGGAACTATATCTGGAAAACCTACAGACAGGCATTTATGCTTGGGTGTACAGAGAACTTTTTTCTGAAGATGAGGCTTCATGATTGTTGATAGATGAGAAATATTACTGTGAAAGATAACAGTTGACTTTTTTGTAAGCACTAGCCACTATTTCAGACCTATACCAAGCATCCTATTTTATAATGCATTTGCATTAATGTCTATGTACCCCAAAACCCCCAGATCTTTTCAGAGTAAGTTAGAATGGTGAACTGTTTGAATTCCGCTTCACTTTATGATGAGTTTCTGATAATCTGCTGTAGTCAAGCAAACAAATAAATGGAGACTGATGTGAGGAAGAGGCTCTAGCATCCGTCCAAACATGCAACAAATCATGTTATAGGACAGAAAATGCATGAGAGACTGGAATGAAAATCGGGCAGAAAAAAACACCGAGCCTGACCTGAATGTAGTTCAGTTTCCATCCTCACTGAGGCAGGTTTTGGGGAGAGAAGAGGGTTTTAAGGAGGACAATACTGATTCTTCTCAAAGCAGTTGTATAGTTCCTCAGTTTTGACATAGGTAAGACAAGGCCTTTACTTCAGTATCTCCAGGATGTTTTGGTAGTTTCCCCTGAGAGTCATGTTTCTTCAGCTACAATAGGGAACTACTACTAATATTATATTGACTGGAGGAGAAAGAGACCTTATGTGGAATTTCTGTGATTTCTATCTCCTGTATTTTGTGTGGACCTTTTGGCTGTTCAGATCTGCTGCAGTGGACTTATTTCATCAGCTATGTCAGGTGATGTGCTAGGCAGAATGCCTTCTGACTGGGTAAAAAGCAAGTCTGCTTTCAGTTGATTCTTGATATAATATGATCCCCCCCTCATTTGCAAATTTATTTGGAAGACAAGGAACTGCATCAGTAATAATCTTAGGCATGACTGTATCTTTCAAAGAAGTTGGAAATGAACTGATTCTTTTTTCTGTTTTAGATACTCCAGTTTTTTTGCACAACTGGTAATATTTACAAAGCATCTACTTAATGCAGGGATCTGATGCCTGTTTACTTCTTTTCCAAGGTCACTTACTTCTTTAAAAGTTTCCCCTAGCTGCTCTTTCACAAAGGTCATTTTAAGTACGATACCTGATTTACCTGAATAACTTGAGACTTATATAAAAATGTGAGGTTAGGAGATATGAGGGAGGAAAATGCTTATTTCACCCGATTGTTAGCCACAATGTGTCCCTGACAGTACTTTCTCTTGCTTCCTTTCCCCAGAACGGATGGACGCCGCTGGTCCTTGGCCTCCCTCCCTTCATCTGGATATGGAACAAACACTCCCAGTTCAACAGTTTCAGTAAGTGGCACAGACTTTTCAAGCAATTCAGTCCGTACAAACACACCCTAACAAATCAGCTTCTGAGTCTTTACTAAAATACCTGGTCTTTCTTCATTGTTTTGCTAACATTATTTAATATACTAATTATTTAAAAAATTATTTTAATTATTGGTTCTGCTGCTTTTTCCTCCATTTTCCAGCTCCTATCATCTCACACTTTGCCTTTAGCACTGGTGAAATCCCAGTGCAGTACTTGGCTCGACTGATCAGTTGAGAGGCACAAATGTGTCAGAAGTGGCAGGACTCTATAAGATACAGTGCATAATTAGTAGCCAGCTCTTAGCTTTTTTTATAACTGGGAAATGAAATTCTTTTCCACTTTCAAGTTGTTAGTATGAAAACCTCTGCTAACAGTCTAGCAGAAAGAAAAACTGATAATCTACATCTGTTACTCAAATCCAATAATTTGAACCTCCTAATGAAACTTCAGTTCTTACACGTGTCATTAGAAGGGCTGGCTGTAGTTTGCTTGAGTTCTGTACTTTCAAAAGGCTAGTCTGTCATTTATACCAGTAAGGTAGCAGCACTGTGTTAACCCTTACGACTCTCAGATACTTCATACAATTAATGTTATTCTTTAGTTCACGCAAACTAGATGTTGTGGTTATCCACATTACAACCTTGCAAAGCCAAGTACAGAAAAATTAGACATGTGAAGGCTACCTGTACAGACACGCTTTTTTGTGTGTGTTACAGTGCTTGTCTTCAACTGTGTGGTCATTATCACTGCCTCTTTCCATAAACACTTCTACTGATCATTGTGTTCTATATGTATTATTTAGAGTATATTCCTAATAATTGTAATACCTGAATTAATTAGGACTCAATACTTGATGTTATGTGAATCCTACACTGAATGCAGTATCATTGTTTTCCATGTTCTGTTGAAACTGTGAACTGTTGTCTATGAACTGTTCTATTAAGTTCATCCATAAAGTTTCTTGTGCCTCTCAAACACAGTTCCTTAGTAGAAGGCAAGTGCTAAATGCACTCTATATAGCAAGAGAAGAAATTGGAATTAAAAGTTTCTTTTTAATATAAATTTATAGGATTAAAATTTGATTTTTGCAATGTTAATCTCATAGAATCATAGAATCCTTCAGGTTGGAGGGGACCTTTAAGATCATCAAGTCCAACCATTGAGCCATTAGGGCTCTAAAGTCCTCTGCTAAAAGAGATCAGAATCTGTCAGGGTTGGAAGGGACCAAAAGGGTCACCCTGTTCCATCCCCTCTGCCATGATCAGGGACACCTCCCACTAGATCATCTCTATAACTTTGTATGTTCAGACATATTCCTACAGACTCTTGTGGGCAAAATCTGAGGCTTTATTCTTTTTTTTTTTTTTTTTTGAGTCACATTAGGAGACGGGTGACTTGCTTTTAGTCTCCTGTGTGAGAAATCTGTGTGTATGTGTACACATATATGGACAGGAAATCAGAAAAATGTGGAAGAAGATTTGAGATTTCATTATCAACATGAAATAGTTGCCCCTGTTTTCACTGCCAAGCACTATTATATGTTCAAGCACCTGAGAGTAGCTGTTATAAAAGAGCTGTGCTTTCACTTTTATAGTCTTAGGTTAAGTCTTTATGGACATAAGCCATGCCTAAGTCCTGTTCTGGGTGTAAGCTATGAGAGTGTGGAGCAAGTACAGTTGCTTTCTGTATGGATGACATCCAAATAGTTTGATCATTGGTAGTCACTGTGGGAGCTTCCAAGATACCTGTGAAGATGACACTTTCAGAGACCAAACTGCCTGCAGGATGTCAGTACTTCTTACCTGCAGGTGTGATCGAGTTTATACTTTGACCACCCTTTGGGTAGTTGGCCATGGAGAGAGCAAAACTAACAACAACAACAAAATGTTAAAAGTATCAGTCCTTGCTTTGAAATAGGGACATTAAAGCTAGTTGTATAAAGTTCTCAGCTATTTGTCATGGGAAGGAAAGAGTATTTATCTCTTGTTTTGTTCCCCCAAAATGACTAGATAATTTTGATTGACGTTTGTCCAGAAAAAAAAAAAAAGACCAAACAAACCAACAAAACAGCAATCCATCAAATCTCAGATACACATGTCCCATGGAAGGCATCAGTTCAAATGGTGTAAGTATTATAAGGAACAGAAAACAGGGTTGTATAATAAGAAGCATGGAATGATAGGCATATGTAGATCTGAATTCACTTTCCTGCAGGAAATAGATTAAAACCTGTAATTCTGAGACTTTTTTTTTCCTAAATTGAGTCTCTCATCTCTTATTAGAATCTCAGAAAGTCATTGAAATGGGCATTTTCATAAGTAGTGATGCAATTCTTGGAGCTATTAACCCTAATTTTGCATTTCTAAGCCAATGCTACTTACTACTTGTCCATGACAATACTATTATCACAATATTTAATAGACTAGAATTAATTCAAATTGATCTGAAATAACACCTGAAGCTGATAAGCAGTAGTATTCCTGCATAGACTTTAAAACTGAAGTAAGTAGTCAAGGAGCTTGTCAAAAAGGCACAATGAATTAATGCCACAGATATGAATTTAACAGAATTTTGAGCTTCTGTTTGGTGTGATCAGTCCTCAAGATTACATTTCTTTTTCAAGCAAGATAGAAGGAAGCTGGTAGACCTTCCTTCTGGTGTATGGATCAGTAGGAAATGAAATATCAAGAAGAGGAGCGTCAGTTCTGTGTGGTGTTGGCCTGAATTTCTCTATGGCATTAAGAGCTGACCTGCATCTCTGTAATCACAGATCAGCTGCTCTACCAACCAGCCAGCTGAACAAACCAAGACATTTACCTAGTCTAAGGTCAGTGGAAACTTGTAGGTTCTGCTTTGTTTTTGCTTCTAAATGAGGGAAGACATCAAAGAAAGGTCTGAAAGTCAAACAGGGCTTGCATAATTCTGTACTACAGGAAAGGAGTCTTTCCTCTATTTGGGATAAGCAGTGTGGACAGCAGAACGGCTGTGAATGAAGGGACTTTCAAATACTCAGACTCTTCATCTTGGCTTCAGTGTGGATTAGACCAGTGTAAACTGATATACCATCTGGACAATCATCAGTGTGTGGATGCTGTGCTGGAGATGGCTTCCCAACACGATCCCTGCATCTAGACAAGCCTGAACAAAACCATTGGAACTCATGGCTTCCAGTTACAGCCATATTTGGGGAGTTCATGCATGTCCCAAGGCTTTCAAGAGGGTTCTTTTCCATAAATACCTTTATGGAACACAGAGGGAGTGGATCCGGGGTCTGGAGCTAATTACATTTTTATCAAAGAGTATGATCTTCAGGTTTGTAAGTTCTCAAGTTCAGAACTCCATCTAAGTCTTGGCTAGAATTCTCTAGATAAGACTATGCTAGGATCTGCCACAATCTGCTTAGTTTTAATTCAGTTTAAGTTCTCCCTTCTTGACAAATTTGGGTGTACCTGTTTTAGGCGTTTTCAGGGTATTTTCTCTTTGCTGTCAACATAACAAACATGCAGGACTCGGTGAATGCCTACTCAGCATTTGACTTTCATTGCTTGGCCACACTTCTTAGGTTTGTTTTCTAAAAACCAGCAACAGCAAATAAGTCTAGAAAAGCATTCTAGGTAAGTTAAAGCTTTGATTGTGTATGTTATATCCTATATCATTCCCGCCTACCAATACTTGTGGTACTGGGATGCAGTGCCTTCCAGCTGGGATGAGGGTCATTGTAGCAAAAGTTTTTTCCACTGGAAAAGTATACCTAATTTCATCAGATCAATAAGGAGCCTTGGAACTTTGATTAGGGTGATGTTTTTGATAAGGACCACTGATGTTATTCAGTGCTACTGTGTTTATTCAGCACTATTTTTTCCTCTGCTTTGTTTTTAAAGCTAATTTTTAATTTTTCCTTACATAATATATTTTTATTATTTTTGTAAAATGGAAAGGGGCACTGAAAAATCACACAAGACAAAATGCATTTGTTAGTTGACCTACAGGTGTTACCCCTGGAACATCCAATATTTTATGTTATTAATACTTCCTACAAATAGAATCGCCAAGGTTGGAAAGGACCTCCAGGATCATCAAGTCCAACCTTCCTCCCAACACTTCCCTAATCTCAGGTTTCTTGAGGTTCAAGATCAAGAAGTAAACCAGTTGCATGTCTATCATAGTCACAGGGCCATATAAAAGCATCAACTTATTTAAAGATGAATAAGCTGTTTAACTCCATAACAGTTAACTGTTAATCCTGCAACTCTGTGAAGTCAGCTACTTTCATTTTATTAATGCTTACTTGGTTAGAGAAGAAACCTGATGGGGTAAAGGAAGGGAGAAATAAAATCCTGACCATTTACAATAGCAATTTCCAATGAGAGCCAATAATGAGCAAAAACTCTCATGTCTACACAGCTCCATAGCATTCTGCATGCCAGTGAAACTCCTGAGCTAAGAGAGCATGAGGGAAAAGGAAAGAAAGTTGCTCACCACTCCAGGAACCTCCTTGCTGTTACCAGAGTAGTGCTGGTACTCACGTACTTTCCTTTCTGTCTCCTGATAGCAAATGACCTGTGTGATCAGATGTAATGGTTCCAGAATCAGATGCAATGGTTGCCTAGCCTTCTCCCAGAGTTTTCCTGGTCTGTCATTGTACGTATATAAGGGTTGGCTTAGCCTAATGAGAACAATAACAAGAGGGACCTGGTCTGATAAGTAGCTTTCTTTTCTGCTGGAGTGTGCAGTGTCTGGCAGAATCCGTTCCTCTTCCATTCATTAGCTGACCCCTATGCATGTGTTTAGTGCATTTCTTTTCTGTATTTTTTTTCTGTACTCAGTCATCATGCTCATCTCAGGAGAAGCTGCACCAGCTGCCCTTTCAGCCCACGGCAGATGAACTCCATTTCCTGACAAAGCATTTCAGTACTGAGAGCATCACTGATGAGGAAGGGCGCCATTCCCCAGCCTTGAGGCCTCGATCTCGCAGTCTCAGGTGAGCTTCAGGTTGTTTGTTGACTTTTTAAGATGTTGGACATGTATTGCTTTTCTATGTGTGCTTTCAGATCTAAAAGAATAGAAATTTGTAGTTGTTTTTATGTTTTTGAAATTATTTTAATCACTATTTAATCCATCTCACCTAATCAGAAAGGATTGTTTTGTTTTGTTTTTACATGAGGCTTTGGGTTGCAAAGTGATTAGCATAGTCTGCTTTTGTAGCTTTTGATGATAGGAAACTGGGAGGTTTGGCTGATACACCTGATGGCTGTGTGGCCGTTCAGCAAGATCTGGACAGATGGAGAGCTGGGCCAGGAGGAATCTAATGAGGTTCAACAAGAATAAGTGCAGAGTCCTGCACCTGGGCAGGAGTAATAAAATGCACCAGTACAGGTTAGGAGGCGATCTGCTAGAGAGCAGAACTGTGGAGAGGGACCTTGGAGTCCTGGAGGATAACTACTTGTCCATGGGACAGCAGTGTGCCCTTGTGGCCAGGAGGGCAAATGTTATCTTGGGGTGCGTTAAGAAAAGTGTATACAGCAGAACGAGGAGGCTCCTGCTCCCCCTCTGCTCTGCCCTGGTGAGACCTCACCTGGATTATTGTGTCCGGTTCTGGGCTCCCCATTTCAAGAGGGACAGAGGTCAACTTGGGAGAGTTCAGCAGAGGGCTACAAGGATGCCTGGGGGACTGGAACACATGCCCTATGAGCAGAGGCTGAGAGACCTGGGGCTTTTAGTTTGGAGAAGTGAAGACTTAGGGGAGGTTCTAATTAATGTGCATAAATAAATGAGGGCTGGGTGTCAGGAAGGAGGGGTCAACCTCTTTTCACTTGTGCCATGTGATAGGACAAGGGGCAATAGTCACAAGCTGGAGCACAGGAAGTTCCACCTCAACACAAGGAAGAACTTCTTCACTGTAAGGATTCTAGAGCACTGGAACAGGCTCCTCAGAGAGGTTGTGGAGACTCCTTACTTGGAGTCTTCTAAGGCCCTACCTGGATTTGTTCCTGTGTGACCTGCCCTAGACTAGATGGTCCTGCTCTGTCAGGGGGGTTGAACTCAAAGATCTCCAGAGGTCCCTTCCAACCCCTAACATTCTGTGATTCCGTGATCTTCACAGTTATGAAAACATGATCCACAAGTGACTCAGACTAAACCTGTAGGATAAAGATTTCCTTTAGTGAAGTTTCTTAGAATTTTGCTGCATTAATATAAGGAAGTGGTTACAGTCATTGTTAATAACTTTTCCAGCAGTACTTCTCAAGAAGTATGAAATCTAGAGTAAACAAAGTCCAAACCTTAAATAGAATTGCGCTCAAGAGCAATTTTGTAATAGTGCTGAAAACATTTCTTCTCCATTAGCAGTTGAATAATTTCTACTGTTTCTTCAGAGAACTGTTTTTTCAAAGATAACTATCCAGGGGTTATTTCCTTGTACAGTTGATTTTTCCATATTTGAAACCAGAAGCAAATAGAACTTAATCTTTCGCAGAATTACAGAATGACTGAGTTTGGAAAGGATCTCATAGAGGTCATATTGCCCAAACCCCTGCTCAAGCAGATTGCCCAGGACATGTCCAGATGACTTTTGACTATCTTCAAGAATGGAGATGCACAAACTCTCTGGGCAGTCTCTCTTGCAGGTCTCTAACAATTATGTCGAATAAATCCACAAACATTTTGTATCACAGCAAAGCCTTAAGTTTTGCTATCCATTTAGTGAACCAAGTGAACGGAAGTCTAGAGATGGGTACCTCTAAGAAGCAGCATCTTGTGAAATAAAACAAATTTATACAAGCAGGGGGAAAGGAGGTGAAATCTCCCTTCTGCTTCTCATCTGGGAGTGTTAGAGGTAGATATCACCTTTAAATTAATGGACAAGATTCAGAACCTCTGCCAGTTTGAGCACAGTGAATTAGTGTTTCTAATTGGGACCTAGGCAGGCATCTGTAAAAGGAGGACGTGAAACAGGCCAAGATCACAAAAAAAATGAATGGTGAGTACTGTGTCATCGCAGAGCTGTCCTTCCATGATTGCTTGTAATTATTTTTATGTTCTAAACTTCATTGCAGGCTGCATGGTAATTGCATATGGATCTACTAAGTGTAGTTACACAATAATCTACAGGTGCAGGTAAATACAATGGGTAGTAGCACACTTAGCCTGTGATCTCTGCAAATTGCTGTGTAGTAAAAGACTAGTGATGATATGATTTGTACTAAGTTTCTATCAACAATACTCCTACTTCAGTCCTTTTGCTGTCACTCTTAACAGTGACTATCGCTGACTACTGTAAGTGTAGTGATACTAATTCTTTATAGATAAGACAGCTACTGTAGGTAGACAACACATCACTCTAATTATTGTCCTTTCTAACACATATCTTGCTGTTGGCATAATAAATATTTTTGCTAATGCAAGAATGATACAAACAATAAAATTAAGAGCCCAGTTTTATGTTTTTCCCTGTTATTACAGATTATCAACTTGCTGAGAATTTTACTTCTGTGAGCCAATTTAAAAGCAGAGTTATCATATAGTAGGTTTGTAATTGTGATGAGACCAGACTAATTCAGTGTGTCATATGTGATTAATCTTCTTCCTCTCTTGAATGCTTCTTCTAGGTCTCTCTGTTTTTCAGTGTGATAATAGCCAGCCTCATTGCTATTCCAAAGCTTAGAATGAAGATCTGTTTTTCATTTTGCTTACTGCTAGTACTCTGATGCTGACTCTAAAGCACCCTTGCCACTACCAAGCATGCATGCTGGCCCTTGCATCTCAAAGGAAAATTGGTTTGTCAATGCAGCCAATTGGAGCAGTGTCTGGAGGAGTAAATACCCTCTTTGACAGAGGATAGTGTGTCTTTGCAAACAAATAAGTACTGAAACATGTGAAGACCAGATCTTACTCATTGCACAATTTGCTTATTTATTTGCCCACATGATAAGAGTTAGCTCACTACGTGAGAGGGTGTTTTTACTTACTTTAAAAAAAAAAAAAAAGCAAAACAACTGAACAGTTAATGTGTTGAAAATTAAACAGGAATTTCCTAAAAATATAATATTTTCATGAACATTTTTTTGTCTTATTTGATCAGCTTTAATGACAAGAGGTGAACAAAATACATCAGACTTTTTCCTTAACTGGCAGTCACAGCTCTGTAATTTAAAAGATGGTCTGATATTTATAACTGCTTGTTAACATGTATTCATTTTTCATGCTTTATGACTGCAGCCTTACATCTTTTTATGAAAGAAGAACTAGTGTTCTGAGACATCACTGTCAAACACTGAGGCTGTTGTTTTTGAGGGTCTCTGTAAAGTGAGAGTTTTTAGAAGTATCAGATGATCCTGTTACGATAGAGGACAGTATTGCCTAAATTGTTTAGAACAATCCTGGGCTTTACCTGAAGAACTTTTCTTCTAGAGGTAAAATGCATGGAGAATGTGAATTCTTGCACTAAACTTAGCATTGTTATTCTTTTTTTAAGTTAGAGAGATGCTGCCCTCCATCTTTTCCTGGTTCTCTTTACTTGTCATCCTCTTTGAGTTGCTAACATGTGGGGAATGTGTGGAGTATGTCAGAGATAAAAGTAGAGTTAACAAATAGTGACTTCTTCAGGAGCTGCCTTTGTGCAGTCACTCAACCCACCAATCTGCCCATTTTTCTTGATCTCTTTCCATATTTCAAGATGATGTTGTCTAGGGAAAAAGGGTTGAAGATTGTAGCAGTGAATTTTTATGTAGTTGAAGTAGGTGAGATCATCCTTAATCAAATATGCTCCTTCATCTCTGCTGGGTAGTGCTTTTTAAATGCAGTCCTCCAACCTGACTTTTGACATGCTAGATCCTGCCATTATTAATATACAGAGACAACTCTGAGAAAATGCCAGTTGCCAAAAAAGATTTCTGACAATAAAATACCCAAGATGTGAAGCAGGGATAGGTGGTCTGAAACCACACCAGTGACCCACATAATTCATTTTTTATTATAAAAAATGACCCTGTAGTTTATGGAGCTCTCTCATCTCACTGCACTTAAGCATCAGCTTTAACCACTTGAGTAATCTTGGGTGGTTTCATCACTTCATGCTGCTGCTTTCAGAAAGTGCCATCTGCCCTAAGCTTAAGAGGAGCAGACGTTCATGCAGCTGTGGGTTTGCCAGAGAAGGATAATAGTTTTAGATTCTGAAGCATAAAGTATCTATTTCTTATGAAAATACATTCTAACTACATGCATTACAGATAAAGGTGGTCTCTTTGTTTTCTCTCTCAACAATAAGTTCTGTGAACTTGATTTTAAAAAGTTCTTCCAAGTAAATGGTTTTAAATTTATTAACTTCTGGTGTCACTTATTATCTTTATGGTTTTCTATTATGAGAAAAACTGAGTATTCTTACTTGCTGTCTGTAGTGTTCATTATTTTAACTTCCTAGTGTTTTCCATCTAAAGCAGCCTGTCTTGTTGGCATGCATTTTAAAATAAAAAGTATTTGAAAGTGCCTCTTTAGTGTCTCTAAAGTACAGTGTAGCCCCTGTGTAAGTCTGTAGAAAAAAAAACTCTTTAGTCCTTACTTTCAAAGAGCTTGTAATTGAAATGTATCCCCTTCCTCTTAATATTCTCTCATATATACAAATACATACTGTATTTATTAATTTTTTATTTATAAACATACAAAAACCCCTTACCTTCCTAAGAATGTCACTCTTAGTATAAAGAAGGTTTCAACTGGAAAGGTTCGTCAATACAAAACAAATCACAGATAGTATTTGTCCACAGACTAAACGTAGCTAAAGCTCAGTGTTTGTAAAAATGAATAAAAAAACTCAAAGAGTATGTAAACAAGGTCTGAGGTTGCTTTTCAAAGCACTCGGTGAGAGAGACTTTTTACTGTATTATTTCACTACTTGCCCATTCCATAAGAAGAATTATTACTGTATATCCTGGTTTGTCTCTGTTTCCCTTTCTTCCAGCAGCAATAGAAGTCCACAGTGTGGACTTTCTGTGCTGTTTGGTTATGATTATGCAGGAAGAAGGATCCTTGAATAAATACTGAAAAATAATCTAAAGTTACATGTTTAATTTTCTGTGTTATTTCTTCCATAGTACAGGTTGTTTTAATTCTGTGGGAAGCTGTATTTCACTGTTTTTGTGCATGTTGCATAAATTCACTTTAGCAGATGGATTCTGCTCTACTGAGTTATATTTTCCTTGGTCATTATCCTGTCCAGGATGGGATTAGACCCCAAGGTTTAATAGTTGTGGTGTATGTGAAGCACTGAGTCATATTTGTTCTGAAGTTTGATGGACAGATGTAGATGGTCCATATTTGCTTCTGATTTATTGCCTCTTTTTTTCAGGGGAAGTTTTATGACTTCTAGTATTAATGTAATTTGTATGTAGTCAAAGATTTATGTCTTTATTTCTTGGGGGAAGAGGAAGGCTGATTCTCTACTCACCTTCAGCAAAAGGTTGAAGTTAATTTCTACTTCATATAGCTTTAGGTCTTTTTAAAATCCCTTATTTTGTGTGTCTGGAAATGACAAAAAATTAAGTAAGGCCTGTGGTTTTAGTTCTCCTGTGGACACTGACTTTGGTAATGTGCTATAAATACATCCTAATTAAACCTTTATGTATAGTGGAAAAGCAGAGGGGAGCACAATGGTTTTAGCCTCTGCTTTTTCCTAATAAATACAGTTGTCACAGTGAAGAAAAATTAGATAATCATAAACATCTCAGATTTATTTAGACACAGTTAAACTAGATTTTGTAAGATTGAGGTTATTACTATAAATGCTACTAAATACTGCTAGCATCAGATAAAGACACGAGTTTTGACAAGTTGAAGGCTAGGAACCTTTGCTGGAGATAGATGTCACTAGAAGCCTACCACCACGTCGTTTCATAGGGTGGAGGGAGCGTGAAGAAGGGGAAAAGAGAGTAGTTTTTCATTTGACTATTAAGCTTAAGGGGACAGATATTATTCTTCTAATGTCTGCTCTGCTGAAATGAAAAACTCACTGGCAATAATAATTTTTTTGACTTGCCTATCTATACCAAGAAAAGAGAAGCAGCCTGCTTTTTGTCTTAAAATGTTGTGCACGTGCACAGTGTGTGTCCTCTGGTTTATGAAATATAATCTGTTCCTTTGTGAAGCATGAAATGTTAGACTGGTTTAGTACTGTATGTAAAATTTTTGTTACTAGATAGATATGTGAAGCTTTTGCCTTTGAAGAACTCTCATGCCAATAAGTGTATTAAACTTCTCTCCCCCCTCCCCCCACCCTGCCAAATTTCCTTACTTTCTCCTTTGGTGGCATTCAGTTGTCTGCCCACTCCTGGTTTCTTTTTCACCTGATTTTGTCTCAATGGTGCTATAAAGTAACCAGCAGTGCCTGGCAGCTAGCCCTTCATTAGTGAGTCAGTTATCCATCTAATTATTTCTGTAGTTTTCCAGGCTAAGGATTAACATAAAAAATTATGGTGCAGTATATTGTGTTGCAGTGCTGTTATAGTCAGCTAGACATTTAATTTGACCTGTTACGTTGGGCAAATTTTATTTAGAATGAGAATTTGGACCTTGAACCCAGGTTTTATCCTGCGTTGTTTGGATGCTCTGTTCTATTGGGTGGTAAAAAGTTACATAAATCAGCTTCCAAAGATAAGAGACAAAACTGCAAATGCTCAAGGAAGCTAAGGGATTGTAAGTGTTTGCTTTCTTGCCAATCAGTAGGCACTTCTGCACAGACATTTCTTTGTTTCAGAATCATAAAAAGACAAAAGCAAACCTAATAAACTCCCATATCATTGTGGCTGTCCTTAAGGAAACACTACATCTGCTGGTGGGACAGCTGAAGTAGCATGACTTCTGCATAGCTCTTAGCCCATACCCACACAAATTAAGTGCCTTGAAAGCAAAAGGCAAAACTGCTCATGTTTTATTGTAGCCCTAAGACAGCAAATTACTTAAGTATGCACAAATTTTAGTAGGACTGCTTTAATACGAAAACTATGTATGTGTGTCCATATTTCTGTAGTTAATATCAAAGGACTTATATACCCTTGTAATCTACTCCTTGCTTAAATCACACAGAAATAATACTTTATAGAAAAATAAATTTTTATAGCTATGTTCACCAAATTCCTCATCTCCATACTAACTGCTGGTAAACAAGTGTCACGAATTTGTCAGATTGTTTATTCTTACAGAATAAAAGGATAAAAATAGGTTATATGTGTGTGGGAATTTGCTTCTAAGTCTGAAACTTAAATGTTCTTGCCCTTTTTATTATTTCATACATTACCTATGTGTATTAAAGATAAGTTCCTTTTAAAAGAAATTTTGCCTTGAGTAAAAATAGCTATCTACCAAGCTAAGGGATATATTTTCTTCAAAAACGTTGATGAAAATGCGTTTTTACTTGGTATCTGAAACATCCAAATCGGTTTTTCTCCTTTAACATGCGGAATCAGTGAGAGATTTAATCTGAAGTGCGTTTTCCCAAGCTGAGGGATAAATCTTAATAAAAACAAGACACAATGTAATTCATAGAATTCCAGCACCAGTCATGAAAGAGATTGGTATCACTATATTCCATGAGCCAGTGAGTTAAATTTTCTTTGAATTGTAAATATATGTTCCCAAAAGAGTGTTTTTTTTTTCCTTTAAATAGGTTAGCAGCAAGGTAGTAACTGTAATGCATTCCAAGTTTAAAATGCATTTATTCCATTTAGAGAAATTCGTGTCATCCTCCACAACAGTTTGTACTCATTCAAAACAAAATTGTATTTTTTGACATAGAGAAAAAATTTTTAGTAATATATAGTACTTTTAAAGACAATGATCATGTAAGATGCCAAATAACTGAAGCCTTTGCTTGTCTTGAACATTAAAATAAAGGAACCAGAGAGATGAGATGCTGTAGGCGATCCTGTAGCTAGGGATTATCTGCATTACCTCACTCGGGCTGTCCTCAGTGGCAGCATGAGTCAGAGCACTGCATACAATCAGATGTGATGAAATTGAGATGCAACTCTGCTTTGAAAAAAAATGCCCAAACAGTAATATAAATGCAGCTTGTCAAGATTTAGTGTCCTGTTTTTTTGGTGTGCCTTGAAGTTGCTTGCTAACCTATGCATATGCATCTGTGGTGTCACGTGTCTCAAGGGAGTGCAGTTTTCATAGAAGTATTCTGTTCCTATTGCTTGTGGTCTTTATGTATAAGGTTTAGTTGACTAACACTGCTCATGCATCCTTCCCTTTAGACAAAGGAAAGCAAGTAATCTCAAGTTTCTTCTTTCCTTTTACTCTGCTCCTTTCTGGCACTAGAGACTTTACAGATAGTAGTGGTTTCTTCCCGGGCAGGGCTGCTACCATTGCCATGGAGGGCAGTAAGAGAGCAAGGGAAATAACACATGTACCTGCAACAATTACACTGATTTTTACATGCTTCTATGTTAGGGCTTGCATTCACTGAAAATAGGTGAGCTTCTGCTTGAGTTCATGTGAAGACGGGACTGTTAGCAGGTTTTGGATGACTGTAGACTGCCATTGCTTGCTAGGATTTTCTCTGAAGTTAAGCATCTGCTCATTACTGAAGTGAAGTCCAAACTTTGGAAGGGTTACAGTCAGTGTGGCAGCATTATTACCAGCACTGGATTTTGGAGGGTTTTAATGTGATACCTGTGAATAATAATATACTTTCTTCTCTTCTCTAGCCCGGGTCGCTCCCCAATTTCCTTTGACAGTGAAATAATAATGATGAATCATGTGTACAAAGAAAGGTTTCCAAAGGTAAGGAATCACTTTTTTGAACAATGCATTTAATGATCTTATGACCAAGCTCAGAATTCATTTGTTGTGCTCACTGGAGAAGGAATCCAGCTCTTACCTCTGATTTCCAAGCAGTGCAGTTTGCTGAGAGTTTGAAGCTGCCTTCACTGCTTCACATACTAATTCTGGAGGAGAAGAAGTAGAAAAGTTTTGTGTAGTTGTAATGTGCATCATCTTTACTAAATCTCTCATGTCTTTTATTGGTATGACGAATGCTTGTACGAATGACAAGGGCCATTCTCTGGCTGCTCAGTCCATGCGGCCAGTGTGTCTCTCTATTTTTAATTAATCCTTGTCTTTTTCTTTACATTTCAAATCAGATCAAGGCCAGGAAAGGGATATTTTGCTTAGTTTCACATATACTTAAAACACTATTTCAGAGTAATTTCAAAATATGTTGAATAATGCTCATTATTTGCTTTTATAACTGTGTTAAATTTGCTTTATACTGTCCTGAACTTTGTTGATTTTGGTAGGCTTTCTGTTTATATATTGGAAATGCAGAGTTTTCTTTTAAAATAATTCCAGATTATACTGGAGGTTTTGGCGAAAAATAAGTTTAGCACTGGGGCTTTTGGTACCAGAGAAGATAGATTTGGATTTTTAGAAAAGCCAGTCTGAATTCAGTCACACTGAAGTATGCTGAAGTGATCTACAGTGAAAATAAGAGTGGTTTTGTTTAAGTAGCTGAATATTGAAATCTATGGAATCCATCTTGGGAAGTTAAAATCTCATTGAAATGAATGTAGAAGATTGTGTATCCCAGAGCTGTCAGTATGGCCCTTCCTTCCTGTCCTACCAATAGCAAAACCAGATGTTTCTCTGGAGACAGGGTGTCGATGCTTATAGGGATAGAAATGCCCTGTGTCCATTGCTTGGGGCAATGATTTTCAGGTTCCATGGACTTGCCTAAAAGTTCTGAAAATCTTGTATCTTACATCCATACTCTGGAGACCCAGGGAGGAATACAGCCTCAGGACCAGGATATTTTTATGTTTGTTTGCATTTTAAGAAAGTGTCCTCTGACTGATTTTTGTTGTTTGCTCATGTGAATGTAACTTTTGTCTATGGTACGCTATTTCTAATCTCAATGAAATGCCATTGTGTTTTGGAATATTTTTTTTTAAGCCTCGTGCACTTTTGAGTTAAGAACATGTTACTTTAGCACCTTTCTTGTTTAAGTTCTGGCATAGTAAATTTAGGATAAATTTTAAAATTTCTGTTTGTTCTGTACTTGTAGGCCACAGCACAGATGGAAGAACGACTGGCTGAGTTTATTGCCTCTAATGCTCCAGAGAACGTGCTGCAATTAGCAGATGGGGTCCTAAGTTTCATTCATCATCAAGTTATTGAACTGGCCAGAGATTGCCTAGATAAATCACGTGACGGTCTTATTACTTCTCGGTACTTTTATGAGCTACAGGAAAACTTGGAGAAACTTCTCCAGGATGTAAGTGCTCTCTAGAAAGAAGAATATATTATTTTGATTGAAGCTTTAAACACTAAGCCAGAGCTTTGATTTTAGGAAAGACAATGTAGGTTCCAGGGGAGGGGCAGGAGGTGGGGGTGTCAGGAGATCTGAGCTGTTACAGTCTGCTGTTGATCTACCATGGGTGACTTTGAGCAAATTGCTTCACCTGTTGTACAGAAGTTAAATATGCATATGAGCAAGTCAAAGGCAGTCTTTACCATTTATGAAAATTGTGTTCATCCAGATGAAGGAAATTACTGAACTTTTCTTTCATGTACTTCAAGACTCTGAATGACTTATTAATTACAATAGTGCCTGCAAGCAGTGAAAACACCATAGTTTGTAGTGTTGCTATAAATTTTTCATAAAAGATTTTCTTGAGCTGAACTTAATCCAGTTATGCGTTTTTTAGTACTGTGATGTGTTTTGTGGTGTTCAAAGCACATGAAAATACACGAGGGGCACAATTTTAATGCATGCTCAGTATGCTTCAGCTACTCATTAAAAATTGCTCCTTTCCTTTAAAATGAAAATAATATTAAATTTAAAAAACCTCTTAGAATTTATGCTATAGCTGTTGCGAAGAGTCAGTGCTATTACCAGTAGCTGGGGACAGACCTCCGTTTAGAAGTGTCTTCCTAATCCTCTGCTTTATTTTAAGGAGATGTGAAGCTGAAAATAAAGCATTTATAAAGATCAGTCTCTAATAACAAATATCACGGACATCTAGAAGCAGAAGACCTAAAATAATTTATTTTCTGTGATGGCTTTTAATCTATTTGGTGAAGATGTTTTTATATGTTCTTGGTCAGTTTGCCACTGCACTGACAAGAACTGTTCTAGTTTGTGCTCCTTTGTCACTCATTCCAGGCATCAGAAAACAGCCAATGAATAAAAATACTATATTAATATACAATTATTTTATTAAAAAGCTTTGTGGAAACTGCAGAATATTCCCTTGTATCAGCTAAAATCTTTAACTACACCATTTTTAAGTGTGGCTGTAATTTCCCTGGTATTTGTTGTGCGTAAGAGAAAAATCACTCATGTTTGTGTGGTGTTCTACCTGGATGGAAAATAGAATTTGGACAGATAGAGAGATAAGGAATATTTTTTGAGGTCCTATGTGGTCGTCTGCATATGGGATATCAATATGTACTGTGGATATATTTAATAGTGAAAAAGTCTGTCTCCTGGTAAAAGTGATGTTCTTCGGAGGCCATGCAAGAGTTTAACCACTGATATCACCGTGCAGGGCTGGAGAGGCTGCATCTAGTCAAAGAAATTGTTCCATGTTCGTAGTCTTTAAAAGAAAGGAGAACATTTCTGGGTCTTGAGAGTGTCAGTATAGCCTTTCTGGGCAGGATAAGCATCCCCCAGCCATTACTGGTGGGCCTGGCAAGGGCTGGCTGCAGGCTGTTGGGAGGCCCTGAGCTCTCCTGCCTGTGCAGGACTGGCACCGTGAGGGGAGAGGGAAGAGTTGCTTGCAACCAAGTGAGCATGAGTCAGTGGGTCCTCCTTGTACCTCCAGCATCTGGAAGCAGAATATGTCACGCATCAGCTATGAAATAAGGATGGGTTTGAATTTTAACAGATTTCACTAAAAGTGTGTGTGTAAGCTCGCCAAAATGGCTTGCATTTCAAGGGATGCAAGGGAACTACAGTGTGCTTTACTGCTTCTAGTAGCAGTTATTTGGAGCTTGAAATTCTCCCATCCCAGACTTACTTCTCTCTGTGGACAACGATTCCTCATACCATAAGGAATTAAGAGAGTAATAAATTGGGTCTGGCTATTACCAGTCCACACTTCCAGACTTGTCTTCTGACCTGAAGAGGTTAATCAGGATCTCAGAGAAGCTGTGGGTCAGATAAATCTGCTTTTTCCTTTCCTCTCCCCTTGCCAGAACCAATCCTCAACACACTTCTTAAATGTCCTTTTCCTCTTGATCCTATGTGCATTATGCTGCTGCTCCTACACACAGGGAAGGATGACATTGAACTGTTATTAGAGAAGAAACAATTGTCATCTTTGAGATTGTTCAGGAATTAATGTTCAGGGCTTTCTTTGACCTCTTCCTCCTTAACATCTTCTGCAGAGCTGGGGTGAGAGAAGGTTTAGGTCTGAAGTTTAATTGCTCTACTTTAGGAATTAAGGTGGGCTAGAGACCACTTAGAGAGGCAAGGGATGCGGAACAGGATGGGGAAGGAAGAGGACAAAGAAGTTAAGGACAGGAGAGGAACACCAAAGACTTCATTCCACATCTCGCTTATTTGTTTGTTCTGTCCTACCATAGTTCCTTGGCTTCTCTTTTGCATTTTAATATTTAAAAACTACTTGTTTTCTCCTGCTTGATAGCCTGCTTTGCCCTTCAGACTACACTCTAGAAGGAAATAATTGGCACATTTCAAGTCTAAATATACAGAAATTGGTGATAATATTTCTTTTGGAGGATGTACCTGAAATGCAAGAAGCTTGGAATCGAGTTTAGATTATTCAAAATTTGCGGGCAGGGTCTTTACCTTTGCTTAGCTTGTAAGTTATCACACACAGTTGCACACTATATAAATAACACCAGCTGGGAGATCAAAAAAGCTCTTCCACTTGGGCAGTTGTATGGTCTGTGCAGTAGGATATGTAGTTTTATGGTCTATTTTTATAATGTAGAAAGATTGAAAAGATGATTTATTGGTGAATAAGGTCAGCAAGTGGCAGGAATAGCCACAAATTTTCAGAGTTTTACTGTGAAAGACAGGATTCTCCTGAAATTCTTTTTTAAAGTATTGATTCTGACAGCTGCTAACAAACTAAACTTGTCCAGTATTACAAACCATTGAAAAGAAACTTGATTTCATATATTGGAGTTTGAGTCTACTTTATGTTGTAAAAATGTATCTGTAAAAGAGCAATTGGTTATGTAAATAATGAGCTCTTTATATATACCAAAACAGAAAGCTTTAAAAAGTTTTTTAGATCCTGGCTTTTCTAATAAAATCCCAACAAATCTCATTAGTTACAGCAAAATGAGATCTTTGCCCTTGTTTGCAGCGTGAAATATTGTCATTTAGCCAGAAAAACCAATTGTTTATTGCGTCATTGAAATTAGCCTGAAGTAAAAATGAATTTAAGATATTTTCTTTATTTTGGAAAACATGAACTTGAATGTTACACTTCACACTTAGTGATGGTAGAGGATCTTAGGATACTGGGGGAAAAAAAAAGTTATTGCTTGGCTGAATTGATGAGGTAAAAGTAGCCAAAAGAAGTTTAATGGCTTTTGTCTAGGTGTAGCCAACTAGTGAGGAAGGTGAAGGGTTACAGGTGTTTCTGTGCATGGAACAAAAGAAACAGGGGAGGGTATTAGTATTATAGTGGGGTGACCAGTGCTGCACACTGGCAAATGGATATTCTGGTCGGGGTTGCTTTCTTAATACAAGCCTGAGCGTAAATTTATTGCTTCTTGGCATTCCAGGTCTATTGTTTTGGTTTCCATCAGTATATTAGCTCAATTACAGTGTTGTGACTTGCATATCCTAGTT